>NC_087222.1:33382454-33463739 GCF_015104395.2 Macrobrachium nipponense
TAAGGTTCTTCAGAGAATTTAACAGCATACCATGAGAATCACTCAGATGGACATTTTGTGAGCGACGGTTACCTGAAAGATTCACTCAACAAGTGATGGTAGTGTGCAACAACACAAGACTTAGAGCAAAAACCAGTTAGGCAGGGTCTGTATCAGAGGGCAATTTCAAAATAAAAGAAGGTGTTCATCAAGGAATCACCAGCGACTTCATGTTGTTGCATCATTGTGCTGAAGGAAATAAAGCACCAACAACAGAATCTGAGGAAAATGCTTGGGGGGGATGTTTGTAAGACAGTAGAGGAAACACAGTGGAGAGGACTGAAAATTAATGTAAGCAATACAAAGCTTACAACAACTGAAACAAAAGCAAAGAGAAAAAGTACTTCCAGGAAAGTAGCCACGTGAAAGTTGTGGGGAAACGTGGGAGTAAATTCAGTAACGTGTAAAGATTTCATATGTAAACCTGAAGGACTTTTTTTTATGCCTTAAATATTTTAGTGTTAGAACAACATAATGAGAGAAGACTGACCTATGAAGCAGTAATAGAGAGGGGCATGAAGGGCAATAAGAAAATGAGTAGCAGTACCCTCAACAAAATGGAAAAGGACTGTTACACTTAGTGAAAATAACAGCTCCCATTACTAAACAATGTAAAAATCTATGAAGCATAAACAAGGCTGGTATATTTCTATACAACACAGACATAGGCACTTCCATCAATAAAATGGAGGAGGTTCTGAACAAGTAACCACAAAATTCAATAAGGTTCATGGCTGGTATACATTGAGATGGAAGGTGGTGAGACATGCAGCCTCTATATGCTTCAAAATAAAGAGATATTACAGACCAAGAAGTTTAAGGTTAAAAGATATGGAAGCATAAGATTGATGAAATGGGTTAATGCTGAGCTCAGATAGAGGAAAATAGAAGAGTGGACATAACCCACACCACTTATCACTCTGCAATGGAAATAGTAAACTTGAAAAAGTGACTGACAATGGCCGAGGTGAAAATATATGAAAGAAGTATACTATAGCTTCTACATAGGCAATGCTCCTCTACCGGAAATTTTCAGGTCTTCAATAACGCTTTGTCCCAGGCATCTGGATGACTGGCATTTGACTGTGCATCTGGAGAGGAAGCAAATACAATTATAATGCAAGTCTTACCTGCAAATTAATCTCAATCTTAGGTTCTTTGAGTAACCGTGACACGCAATGTACGTGCCCCCTCCCTGGGAAGCCAGCATGAAGAGCAGATGATCCACTCTTGTCCAAAGTGTTCACAGAAATCCCAGCAGAAAGACATTCCTCCATCAAACTCTAAGTTACCCCGACGGGCAGCATCAATGATGGGCGTTTTTGACATTGTCACTGCTTACTGAAACACAGGAACTATATTTTCATTTCAACTATGACAAAAAAAGTTGTATAAAAACATTACTTAATCCTGTCTGCTACAGGTATGATGATGTAAAAATTCTATTAAAATATACTTTCTACTGAGCAAAAATTGGCATTATTATCAATAACAACGCTCAGTACAGTATTGGATTATACGTGGAAAATAAGATTTAGTGCACACACGTTAGAATCAACACATGAAAATTATGTAAAGCTGTTCATAAAATTAGCTACAGCCAATATACAAGAATGGAGTATAAGTCTTCTTAATTTCTTAATTTCCATACATTAGCACTGAACTCATGTTTCTAATCAGTGACGTATTCAAAAACTCAACTTATTAGTTACCATAATTGCTGGGGATGTATCCAGTCTTGTTGTCTATTTTTGCCTGCCACCAGTTAGCATCGGTTCGGTCCAAAACGAAAAGAATGTCTCCCTCCTCAAACGACAGTTCGCAGTCCTGCAGAGAATTGATCAAACTTAAAAATTTGTTAAATCATTATAGTGTATTCAACTCTTGGTAATTCACCCAACAGAACATAACTACTATTTTTTGCAACCTTGGAATGATGTTCCAAGTACAAACCAATGCTTTGTAAAAGTCTCTAAACTTCTGCCAATCATGAAACACATTACTACATGCTTAACAAGGTAACAGCTCTGGTGGCTAGTAATAAAACCTAGATACCCTTCTGGGGATTTAATTCTCACCAAACAGTACTGTAGATCTCAAACAAAACACCATGTAATCTACTGCCACTACGTACTACGTATTATTATTATGGTGCCGCTGGTACTATAACCAGTGTGTGTGCTCAGCTTATTTGTCTATAACTATCTCCACCACTCTTACCCAACACCACAGCTTCTATCTGACTCTTGCCTCCAAAGACCTCAATAATTCTGGTGCTTACTTTTCACCAACATCTTATGAACAAGAGGAAGCACATTCAAACTTATAACTGCTGCACTCACTGCCCCAAAAGTAAAGACACAGAATGAGGTTCTATTTCTATGGAGGTCCTGAATTACCCACAAGGCTCATCTTCAAACCTGGGCAAATACTCTAGAGAGGGTACAACATGGGAACTGAACTACAAGCCGATGAAAAAGTGGAAACGGAACATAAAATCAACACCAAATGCTAAGCACTGGGACCTGTGATTTTAAAGTGAGTGTAAATGGTTTTAAAAATGTAACAGGAGGAAAACCTCACAGTTCCACTATGCAACAGTTGTCAGGATGGATGGATGGATGTATGAGATTTAGGTCTAAGACCCGGGACTGGGACCCAAAGGGTCATTCAGCCACATGCAACAGTTGCTAGGAGAGGGTGGAAAGAAAGACGTAAGAAACGGAGCATGAAAGGAGGTACAGTAAAAGGAACGAAAGGGGTCGCAGAAGCTGCAAAGAACCTCAAGTAAGGCCTACTGTACACCGAGAGAGGTACGCAGATGGCACTGCCTCCCTACACGGCTGATGTAAAAGTGGCCCTTCTCATAATTTGGATGGGAGATCAAAGAGAAAAAGTGCCAC
Organism: Macrobrachium nipponense; assembly: GCF_015104395.2. Classification (NCBI taxonomy): domain Eukaryota; kingdom Metazoa; phylum Arthropoda; class Malacostraca; order Decapoda; family Palaemonidae; genus Macrobrachium; species Macrobrachium nipponense. The sequence goes on from NC_087222.1 coordinate 33,385,397, forward strand.
ACTAGCTAAGTATAAGAAAGCTGAAATTCACTTGCGAGAGAAGTTTCCGTATCCTAACACAGCAAACCCAAAACCATCTCTTAATCAAAAACTTTGGAGAGAGGCAATTACAAAACCATATTTTGTCCTGGAGACAGTCTTGAAGCTTCTGCGTACTAAACATGATGAAGGATGAAGGAACAAAAATACAAAATACAAGCACATGCACGAGTTTCTTGATGCTGGTCACATGCCAAGTTTAGAAATGACACCTGATGACTCAACAATGAGGGGATCCACTTGTAAACAATATATTCCACAGGAAGATGATGCAACAACTTTTCTTAAGAACAAATCAGCCTTCACTCAGTAAGCAATGTACATTATCAGTAAAATAAAGAGGTTTGCTTGCAAAAAAACTTACATAGAGTCCCAAAATATGACCAGAAATACTACACAGTACTTATTACACAATGAAAACTCTGTTAAAAGATAAAGTTTTCCGTAGGATAACAGTCTAGATATTGAAAATGAAAACAACAATTTCCAGTATCGGAGTGTAATGTGAAAAATGCTCGTTTACTCACACGTTTCGCTTTGTAGCTTCCCATAGCCTCAAAAGCCTGAACTTGACCTGCAAACGAAAACAAAAATTAACCATTTTTAGACTGCCAAAATTTGCTTCATACCTAACAGTTAAGTTTCTATTTCGGCTCCTGAAGAATGATTTGTGCCTTGAGCTTAGAACAATGAGAAGGAAATGTGACAAAGTCCATTTTTCAAAATGGTAAATAGGGCGAAGTCCTTTTTCAGGATGTACATACAAGTTTTGTGCACTATTCAAACGTTGAGATAGTCTACTCTTCTATAGAAATTCTGTCACATAAGATGCACTGATCTGTGAATCTAAGCGTTACCCTGATGTTCAATTATACAAAAACAAGGGAATCATCCTAGACTATAGGATAAATGTTTCTAATAATATGTCTTACTATTTAATGTAGATCCTGCCAACATAAATTTCTAATAATTTTAGTATGTTGAATTGTTTGTAAGTTGGTTACTGTATTCTTCATGCCTATTCAAATACAGAACGATATAAAATCAACATGGTACTGTACATTTTTTCATATGAAAACATAGTGGACTGTGTACAGTATACCGAGTGTACAGAATAAGAGCACATAACAAAATCTGAACTTCCAGGTGGCAAAAGGGAGAACTATAAACACAGTTTTACTTTGAGATCCCACTTGTTAGTATCTCTGAATATTTGTACTAAGCTAATGTTCGTAAGTATGGTGGTGTCTGTACTAAACATTTACTAAATGCTTGTCTTACCTTTTCTTACAGGTGGGGGAGGTGGCGCTGGCCTGTGTGGTTGTGACATCTCGGAATTAAGTGAATCTTGTGCAAAACCGTTACAAAAATCTGAAAATGGAATGAACAATGAATGAAGGAGTTTTGAAATTGCAACATTTCTACAGTGTTGCATCATCATTTTTACCAGAACAACAATTCATTTACATAAAATAACTTTCTAAAATACACAACTGTTCCTTCAGAATTTCCTATAACTAAAAACAGCTATCAAACAAGGGCCCTCTCCTGTTTCTTAATCTTTAATGCTAAAGGTAATATCTTCAAGAACCCAACTTGAATGGGATGTCACCCTTGCTTCAAGTTGTAAGTTCATTCAATCACAGCAAAACGTACTCCGGACTAAGATGAGATAATACCTTAAAGCTACACTGAGCCTAGAAGTACTATCTTGTCTTAGTTACCACCACCAAAGTCCCTGTGGAAGTGGAAGGGAATCACGAGAGTATATCTTGTCAGAGATTAATGGGTTCTGACCTGTCACCACAAACTCACAAATGAACAAGAACGAGACAATTCCTATCTGAGCACCAGACCAGAGAGGAGAAGCTGCATAATGCTCCACCTAAACAAATGCTGGCAAGAAGACAGCCTTGAGTGTGAGCTCCCAGTCAGAGACTATCCCAGGACCACTGCAGTACCTGAGTTTGTATGCTGAGAACGAGTCACACCCCATTCAGGAGGACAAAGCTCCCAAGGAGGACACGGAGCTTAAATGTATCCTTCAGTCTGAAGACCTGGTTTAAAAGCTAAATGACAGTCTTTCACTGCTGATAGTATGAAGAATTATATCTCAAAATAAACTAGGAAGTCTGTAATCCACTAAACAGATATTCCATATCGAGAGAGAGGACCTTTCTACAACACCTATCACATAAAACAAACCATTTTCATTGGTACACATCCAACAATGATAATTATCGGAGATATCTCGACTTCTGCGCAGTCCTGCGAGAAAACTCACTCTCGCAAAAGTTGCTGGATAACCTCCAGGTATATAGCTGGAGGGACTAACTGTACCACCTGATGATACCTCTACAGGTGTGGCTGATGAAGGAGAGTGAGCCACCCCCCAGAATTACTCTCAACACCTCAACCAAGATGGCCAGCAGACTATGACACCAATTGGCGTGGGGCCAACACGGAGCCACCAGGGTCACTCTTAGGCCTTATTTGATCAATTGCACAAATTGACTGAACATCAGAAAGGCACATATTTCCAGATTGTCTCATACTGCTTGGGAATGACATAAATATGTAGAAGATGGAGGACCTTGAGTCATTATTACCAAGGACTTAAAATCCACAAACAGTGCATAAAAGCCAAAAAGAAGGCACAGAAACTAGTTGGATACATAAAGAGGCAGTTCAAATACAGAAACAACAAAACGGTGATGCAACTCTACACATCAATAGTTAGACCCCATCTTGAATATGCAGTACAGTTTTAGTCGCCAACACTAAGACTAGAGGGGTACACGATGATTGCGAGGACAACTAATAGAAGCATTCAAAATACTGAAAGGCCTGACAAAAGTAGACAGTAACCTACTTACGTTAAATGAAAACCAGACAAGAAATAATGGATGGAAACTAGAACTGAAGAGATACAACACATGTCACTGTGGGAACTTCTTCACATACAAGATATGTGACACGTGGAATAAACTGTCACCAGAAAGAAGTTGAAAACAGCAACAGTGTGGAAGAGTTTAGAAGAAAGCTAGACAAAATCATTAGGACACTGAATGCACAGTAAAACCTGCTTCTAGAGATAGGTAAGCACATGATGTCACCTCAGATGGATAAAGTCTTTGAGACATCGTAATCCTTGTAAACAGGAAAGCAAATCACCAGGAACTCCCTGTTTAACCAGGTGACAAACACATCGATCGTCAATATTTCCCATATCTCAAAAAGCCTTTCCATTATACAAGGGTTTAAGGAGTCCACGCCATCCCTACTACCTGACCTTGACTGCTGAGCTGGTCTGCCATTACATTCCTATTGCCTGGAAAGTACCTGGCTGACATCTTAACAGCAAGGCAGATGCACTAGTGCATCTGCCTTGTTGACATTACCCACTAAGTTCATATCGTTGCTCGTAAACACTACCAAGTGACCCATCACACATTCTTGCAATGCTCGCATGAATGGCAATACCACTCGCATTTCCAAAATTACTGATGTGTAAATGAGGTACACCCACTGCCCACACACCTGAAGCACACATCATTCAGGTGTGTAATCCCACCCTCATTTGGGGAATCTGTAAGACTTATCTCCTGAGGTGGAGAGTTCAGAGGAACTCCCACAAGGAGGTTCCTGTCACCCACGCACTAAGCAAGAATCCTTCTGATCTCTTGGTTTATGGGCTCAAAAGCAGAGAAAGAGAGGACTGCTTGGAGCTGACCATAGGTGCCTCGGTTACCCCCTTGGTGAACAGGGACCCAGTGGAACAAGTCTCTCTAAGGAAACAGGTGACTGGGGATCTTCTTCCTCTTGTCAACTTAATCCTATTCACAGTCGCTTTTTATTGACGCTTTTCTAGGCTATTCTATCTTGTGTCCTACCATTACCTATGCCTTTATCTCTCCACCTTCTCGAAGGCATTCCTTTGTGCCCCTAGCGCTTCCATTTCTGTGGTCTCTCCTGCAACATGTCACTCATCATCTCAATTCTGACTCAATGACTTTTGCTGATCATTTGATTATGTAAGCATACTTTGTATGACTTCATCTCCAAACCTCTACTCTCTAATGTTCATCTGAACCTGTGTGGCTTTCTCTCAAGCTCCTCCCTAGTTTCAGCAATTAAAAGAGTTTACAAGTGCAGAATATGAACCCAAGGGGCTTCTCCCTTACATCCTCAGCCATTACATTCACCATAATATTAAACAAGGGGCTCTCAGAACAAATCCCTGTGCATTCCTACCTTAACTTGAAGCTGCTAGTTATCCCTAAAGTACTGATCACACTGGTTTTTATATTTCTATACATTTCACTAATGATTCTCACATTTTTTTTCAGGTGTTTCCTGCTCCCTCAAACTTCTCTACACTTACAGTACTACAAAGTTGATTACCTTTTGCCTTCTACATTTCAATAGCCATAGCCATGTCCTTCATGGCTGCAACTCACAGCAGCAATGCTTCAACAGATGCACCTGTTCTGAACCCTACAATAATGATTCTTTGTTTTTGTTTGTTTGTATGGTGCTTTTATGTTGCATGGAACCAGCAGTTATTCAGCAACGGGACCAACAGCTTCACGTGACTTCCAAACCACGCTGAGAGTGAACTTCTATCAACACACATCTCTAACCCCCTCAGTGGAGTCTGAGAATCGAATTTGCGGCCACCGAGGTGGCAGGCCAAGACTATACCAATCACGCCACTGAGGCGCTTATATAATGGTTCTTTCATCTGCTTCAATCAATTCAACATCTTCATTCAGGTCCACCCAGAAGCTATCTCTCTCCTATTCATTACATCCTATTTGGGGATTTTATGAACTCATAAAATAAAGTGCACATTCCTCTGTACAAAGCCATCTCCTCGTGATCTTTTCTACTTACACCAATCTCCCAGTTCCTTTGCTTTACGGTACTACTATTACCCTTCTAACAAGTCTCCCAAACACATAACACCTACTTTCCTAACTTTTATTTGAACAGCAACTGCAGGTTTGTTCCCTATCAAGCTACTTGCAGCTAACATTCCAAATCTCAAGGGTTGAGCTACCAAGCAATACCCTAACATTTCCAACACTATTAGGGTATTGCTCGGTAGTCTTTTCTAGTCGACACTGGAACGTGCTGACATCAAATTTACCTCAGTCCCCTGATTGTAGCAAAGAGCACTGAGCACTTGCTAAAAATTTAAGCATCATGTCTCTGTAAGGTATGTTATGGCGCCAAAACTCTGTGGGGCCGATACCCAAAACCCAGTCCGTTATAGAGTCATAAATCACCGATTAAATGGCGGTAAACCAGTGCCATAAAACCGGATCGCCATTAACCCAGACCACCGATAACCAAGGACTGCCTGTATTGTATGGTCACTGTCTATCCTTGTCAATTTTAAGATATTTTTCTTCTGTTACAAAATTGCTATAAATGGTCTTTCATCAAGTTTGAGTTTTCAGTGTTTCATATTGCGTTTCTTGCTCCAGTGTCTCGTCTGTTACCACAGTTTTACAGTTGTTCTCCGACACTCCTCAAAAAGTGTGCCACGACGTCAGACGACATTTCCCAAATCGGCCAAACAGTATTTAATTTCCTATTTAATTTTCAGACGTAGCTCTCTGAGTTCAATATCGTCAATGGTTAGCCATCCACGCCCCACTTTCCTGGCTGCTTTCCACAGCTGTATCATTCACTTGGTTTCTAAATCGCTAACAAATTATAGGCTACGCTGCAGCTTATGTAAATGTAAATTAGACGGCTACACAAAGATATCGTTTACTGATACAATTTTTTTTACTGACCAATATAGATAAGGGTGTATATAATGCAGTACAGGCAAAATACTTTTCAGAAGTCAACCACTACGTTCATCACCAGCCACTCAGGGATGAGCGCAAACACATAAAGGACAGTAAATTTCTCATTATCATGGAAAATGTTTAAATTCTCACCTATACTGCCTTGTATATACCATTATCTATATTGTTCAGCCAAAAATTTATATATAAAAACAATATCTTCATGCAGCTGTCTCCTATATTACATGTATATAGGAATTTTAAATCTTTCACTGACAGAAAATTAAACTGTCATGAAAGCCAAAAAATGTTATTGTTATAATACAATTAAGTTTGTTCATACTTACCTGGCAGATATATATATAGCTGTATTTTCCGAAGTCCGACAGAATTTAAAAATTCGCAGGCACACGCAGTGGGCGGTCCAGGTGGTAGTACCCATTCCCGCCGTGGGAGGCGGATATCAGGAACTATTCCCATTTTCTATTCATATTTTATCATGCCACTGTCTCCTGAGGGGAAGGTGGGTGGGCACTTTAATTATATATATCTGCCAGTAAGTATGAACAAACTTAATTGTATTATAACAATAACATTTTGTTCATGAAACTTACCTGACAGATATATATATAGCTGAATCCCACCTTCGGGGTGGGTGAAGACAGATAGGATTTTTTGGGAACTTAATTAAGTAGATGATATACATCTTGGTTCCTCACCTGTTAGCATAGCCGACTTCGTGATTACTGTCACCAAAGTCTGCTTCTGCTTTACTAGAGTTGCCAGCGAAGGTAGAGACCTGTAATGCTGGTGCGCTCTAGATGATCTGTCAACGGGGACGTGACCACAATGTGACTAGACCATATGACCATACTTCTGAGGGCACCGAAGCTAAAACCACCACCTGACCTAACCTATCAAAGTTAGTTCCATAACTTCTAGGCTAAAGAAAAGGAACGCGTCTCAAGCGACCAACCCTTCAAAGTTAAAAGCACACCTATCCCTTTTCTATAGGATAGGATTCGTGTTGCTTCCTGCCCCCAATAATATATCTACGGAAATGTATGGTCCTAGCGACTTACAGATCTCAAATGTCGTCTTCACATCCCTCGCGGATTGTGAAGCGAACACAGAGTTTGCTTCGCTAAAGCGTGGCACTCAGGATTGTTACTGAGTGTCATGCTCTTGTTTGAAATGCTTCCGAGGCCGCGCCCTCACCTCTTGAGCATTCCTATTAAGAAAAAATCTCAAATCTTTATGCAAACATAATGAATGAGACCTCTTAAAAGAACTCCTTGGCTATAATGCCAGGGTGTTCTTGGACATGAACCAGTCTGGTCTTTTACGGAACACCGCAGATTGTCGGGAGTGTGAAGCGAACACAGAGTTGCTTCGCTAAAGCGTGGCACTCAGGATGTTACTGAGTGTCATGTTCTGTGGAAATGCTTCCGAGGCCGTGCCCTCACTTCTTGAGCATTCATATTAAGAAAAAATCTCAAATCTTTATGCCAACATAATGACTGAGACCTCTTAAAAGAACTCCTTGGCTATAATGCCAGGGTGTTCTTGGACATGAACCAGTCTGATACTTTTTATTCGGAGCACCGCAGGATTTGTCCCGTTTGACCTTGACTTTCTATAGTTTTATCAGGATAAAACTTGAGAGAGCTACAGGGCACAGGACTCTAATGCCCCTTGCCCAATAAATTGTGCCATACCCTTGGTCTCCAAGCCTTCGGGTCAAGGGTTAGACAGGTTTTTCGTTCTTATCAAGAACGGAAGGCTTAGAGGACAGACCGCATTATGTCCTTTAAAGCCAAAAACCTCTGATGATGGCTAAAACCTCACTAACCCTCTTTGCCGTGGCTAGAGCGGTTAGAATATTAGCCTTTCTGGTCACGTTGTATTAAGTTCGCAGAAAGGATATGGTTGAAATTCGAAATTCTTTTGGCATCAGAAACTCAGACTACGTCTAAGTTCCATGCCGGAACCTTTGATCCAGAGAATTTAAGATCTCCACAGACCTCAAAGATCGTGAAGCTTTGTTGTTTTGACAGAACCGAATCTCTGAGCCTAGAGGCCGTCAACAACAATTTGCATATTCTAACAATAGTTTAGGACTTCTAGCTTACTCATACTTCAGACGGAAAGATAGAACCATAAAGAAATTCAAAGAGGTCGAGTTGGAGGAATAGTCACTTACTCCAGAAACGGCCTCCTCCGCTGAAAATAGGCAGCACTGCTTTGCCTTGACCAAGAGACTGCCATCTCTTGAAGATCTTATCGCTATGTACCGTTGAAGACGAAGGTAGATATTGAATGCAACCTACGTCTTCACAGACGAATCGAGAGAAGGATTCTCAAGATTCTGAACCTGTGCTTACAACTGACTGAAACCGCTAACCGCTATTTCATTGCTGTCCGGTGAGAAGGTCGTAGTTGCAATGAAGCTGGGCGTTCTTCAGTAATGAAAACACAGGGGAAAGCCGCCTGAAGAACTGCTTCTCATGGGCTGAACATTTGGAAGTAGAGCTGTCAGGTCGGAGAGTAGGCGATGTCTTTATGACATATCTGTTAATTCGGGATGAACAATGAACAATTGTACACCTACGAATATGAGATATATCAAAAGACAAACTCAGATGTCTGCAAAATCATTCGCATTATCAGTGCGATGCAGCGGGAGACTTGTACAGACTTCTGTTACCGTGCGGTAAACAGTAAAACCAATAAGTCTAAGATATCTCTGTTGAAAATTCTCACAATATCGAAGGCGATGGAATCTATCGTCACAGCAGTAGATGGTCCTTCATAATTGCGAGAATCCCCTTTAATCAGAGACCTAAGTGCAAGATTGTTGGGCAGAGATAGGTTCGGTAGTCAATCAAAGCAGGGGAGAGAGAGAGAGAGAGAGAGAGACATAAACAACCGTGCACAGGCAGTTCAATACGCAGTAGCAGAGCTGAGCTCCCGCTGACGTCGTCATCCTGAGTTGCCAGGTAATCCATATTCCACAAAGGAATGCGTTCGGCTAGAACCACCGAGCATAAAAGATATGCTCGAGCAATTATATTTAGGCGAAACGAATTTCGGTAAATATAAAAGTTGAAATGGTGTTGTCGTGACAAAACCATAAGAATATAAAATTGAAACAAACTCCTGGGAGGTTGCAGGCAACCCCGAGTTGCAGTTCAATTAGAATACTTCTCGTCTAAGTCGCAATCCGTAGAAAAACTAGATATGCGCCTACCCCTCGGACCATTCACTGCTTAGTAGAATCATGTTGGAGGTTAATATACGTAGTATATTTATAGGATTCTGAACAACGATCTCCATCCTAAATTCTTTCCTTCAAGAAAACAATATAAGGATTGGAGATCGACCACCTTCGATCTCTATCAAAGAGAGTGAAGAAGTCTTCCTCGAAGGAAAGCTTCAATGGTGAACAGAATACTAACTGCCTGAGTTGCCAGCTACTCCCTTTACGAAGGAATAGGTATGATATTATCGAGCAAAAAGGAAACTCTCAGCAGGCCTATTTAACGAAACAGAATTCGCTAAATACAGAAGCTGAGTTGGTGTTGTCGTAACAAAACCTGAAGAGTTGTTCTTCCTCCGAAACTCTTGGAAGGTTGAAGGGAAGTGTCAAATAAATACATTAGAACAACAGTTCTTTCGGCTTCTATCCGCAGAGGTAAATACGATATGCGTATATGATTCGACCCATGCGTTAGCAAAATGACGCACAGATAAACTACGTAAGTATTGTAGTAATTTTGAACATCGGAATTCTCTACTACATCTTTCCTGTACGAGGAAGAGAGAAAGAAAGGAAAACGACTGTCCACGTTCTAATGAACGAGACTTTTAAAAGAACTCCTTGAATCTTTGCCAAGACTCTTTTTCAAGAAAAGGGAGTAACATTCGAATAGAGATCATCAAGAGAGAACCGTGGATCGAAAAAGACCGTTCAATGTTTTTATGATATTTGGACAAAAGACTTCCTGGATAGTCTACAAGTCTTTCTCTTAACCCGATGAGCCTCTGAAAATGAATGAGAGCTCTTCCGAAATTTGTTAATGAGTTTATCCGCTTAAACGATAAAAACGTTAAAATCTATGTCAATGAGAACTACCCCATTTATGAGGGGTCCCCCACTTAAATGACAATGGGGAAAACGTCCTGACTTGACAAAAACTATTAGCACTTTGCTAATAGGGGAAAACCCTTTAACATGACCGAAAGTCACCCAGGAATCCGAGTATATAATCTTCCCGATCCTCAAAGAAATCGATGCAGAGGAAAGAGGGATAGAAGAAAAAATTCGGGTATGTCTCTCCGATAACTCCCCCCCCCCCGAATCCTTTAAAAATTTCTGTAAAGAAATGCCCTCAACAGCAAATAAGACGCCTTCAACAAGTCTTTTCTCTCGCAAAGCGTCCTGCCGAGCTTCCACCGAAGCGTCCTGGCGAATGTCCACAAAAGCGTCCTGCTGAGCGTCCTGCTGAGCGTCCTGCTGAGCGTCCTGAAAGCGTCCTGACCGAGCGTTCCTGCTTAGCGTCCTGGAAAGCGTCCTGCTGAGCGGTCCTCAAAAAACGTCCTGCCTTAGCTACGAGCGTGTCTGAGCAGAGAACACCAAGTCTTCAAACGACGTTTCAGAGAGGAACTCGTTGAGCGCCTTGATGCATGCAAGGCCCGCCAAGAGGCGTCTTGGAGAGCGACCTTGCCACATCTCAATGTTATGACGAACCGCGTTTTGCGTATGACAATTGAATATTTTTAAGGGACGTCCGTCATGTGAGTCTCCATGGAGAGCCGCACGCTGCTTCTGAAGTGTGTGAACACTAAAGGAAGACGTATGTTTTCGTCTTCCGCAAGGTGCTTGCCGAGCGTCCTGGAGAATGTCTCTACTTATAGGACGTCGAGCACCTCCAAAAGCTTCCTCACGTCTAAATTGCCCTTCTTATGCCGACCAGAGACATAAGTTGTTTGACTGTGCAAGCAGCTCGCCGGCCGTCAAACTTATCAGCTTGCTTTATCGAAGTAAAGCGAACGTTACATAACGTATACGGAGCGCCATGAGGAGAGGAGACGAATACTGAGTTGCTCCTCCAAAAGGTGGAATCAGAATGTCCTTGATTACCAAATTTCTTTTTGGGAATGCTAGCGAGGTTGAAACAGCTCTAACTTCATGAGCGTTCACTACGCAGGAGGCTCAAATCACTCTTGTGGCAAGATGAATGCCGCCTTAATAATGTATACATGATGTATACATGAGCGGTCACTCGCAGGAGGCTCAAATCACTCTTCTGGCAAGATGAATGAGCCTCCTTAATAATGTATCAAATGATATATACATGAGCGTTCTCGCAGAGGCTCAAATCACTCTTCTGGAAAGATGAATGAGCCTCCTTAAATGTCCCCTTAGAAAAAGAGCCAGTGCATTCTTCTAAAAGGGAAATTGTGGTCTCTTTACTCTTCCATCCTCTCGTGAGAGAGAGAGGACGTGAAACGTCCTCTCTCTGCACGTGGGCTCGATCTTCGCAGCCTGGGAAGCGACAACAGGACCTGCCGAAAGGAAGCCAGATCAGCATGAAAACCCCGTAACCCTCCTTCGGCTTTTGACATGCCCTCTCCCTGGTTTCCCTGGGAGTCCGACAGAGGTCTAGGCCTATAGGCGTATGTAGGGCCGATCTGACGTTCCCTCCTAACGAGAGAGAGGACGTGAAGCGTCCTCTTCTCTAAAGCTTCTTAGAGGGCGCGAGTCCTTCCGAGAGTCCAACCAACCTTGCGCGGGGAGGACGCCTCGGGGAGGACAGAAGCAATCCTTCAAGATTCGTGCACGAGCACGATCTTTAGCAGCCTGGGAAGCGTCAACAGGTTCTGCCGAAGGGACGCCAGATCGGTGGGGAGCCCCGTAACCCTCTTGCGGCTTTCGACATGCCCTGCTCCTCCCTGAGTCCTGGGAGTCCGACAGAGGTCCAGGCCTAGAGGCATTATGGGGCCGATCTGACGCCCCCTCCACAACACAAGGGGCACTACACTTCACAACACTGAATGGAGAGCGAGCACTTTAGTCTAAGATTACTTGATGTAATCCTCTAGCGAGACATTCTTCTAGGCCCGTAAGCCATACCACAGGGTTAGGCAAAATAAAATCTACAGGAGGTTAGAAGTTAATTATTTCTAACTTCTGTTTACTGTGGAGGAAAACTCCTGATTCTAACACGCTCTAAAATGCGTACATGAATCCTCCTTCTTCCGTAATCAGTCACACCTTTACTAATTACATTGAACTTATGCAAAGAAACATGTAAACGTCATATATATAAGCGAGTGTCTACCGAAAGTTCCGGTAGCCTCACATTACCATGCAGACAACAAAGTCTGAAACTAGGCTAACTAGCTTCAGACATCAAATGCAATGAAAAAATTTACGATAGCGTATGCCTAGCCACAAATCCAAGTTAATAATCGAAATAACAATTAGGATACTTAAGCGGCTAATGAAGTTTTCAAAATCCTAGGCGGAGGTCTGTAAACAGTTGTTTACCGACCGGCGACAGAAAAAATATGAATAGAAAATGGGAATAGTTCCTGATATCCGCCTCCCACGGCGGGAATGGGTACTACCACCTGGCCGCCCACTGCGTGTGCCGCGAATTTTTAAATTCTGTCGGACTTCGGAAAATCAGCTATATATATCTGTCAGGTAAGTTTCATGAACAAAACAGTGTACACACAAAAATATTTAAGTCTATGTACTTTAGTCTACAGGTTAATACAATAGATTTGGATATAAGTTCAAAGCTTTCATTAGTACCTAAACTAGAATACCAGGAGCAACTGTAGATGGAGGGGGCACATGGTTTGCAATAGAATGGAATGCAGAATTTCGGTCAAAGGCTAAGCGCTTCGACCTATAAGGTCATTCAGTGCTAAAAGGGTGAGGAGAAGGATTTGAAAGGTGTAACACACTGATTCTCAACCACTGTGCCACGGCGTACTGGTGTGCTGCGAAACTTTGTTACGGCACACTGGAAAATACTAAAAATGGGAATAGATTTCGGTTTCATGTGAATGAGCAGTAAGACGTTCTATTTTCTACATGTTAACAGGCTACTTTACAGAAATTAATTCAACTTGGAAGTCTTCTGTCGGTATTTGCAGTGACGTAGTCCATGCATGAGAGGTTGTACGTATTAAAGGATTTGTATCCCTCGCAGAAAAAGAAAACCCAGATCTTATTCGTACTCCGTGCTTTTTGCAGTGAGAAGTTCTCATTTCAAAAATATCACAAGAAGATTTAAAACAAGTGTTGCATCACGTAGTAGTTGAAATACTCAATCATATTAAAAGTAGGCCTTTGATGTCAACGTTATTTGAACAACTATGCAAAGAAATGGGCTGACAGGATGTTAAATTACTAATGCATACGAAGCTTGATGGTGCCCGAGAGGTTAAGTATTAACTTGTGTTCACGAATTACACAAGGCACTAATTGCATCTTCTGAACGAGAAGAGCAGGGAAAAATCTGTGAATCTCTTCGTTGCAAATTCTGGATGTCTAAATTGGAATACATAACGGAAATGTTTAGTTAATTAAACAACACCAATTGTGACTTACAAGGCAGAAATTAAAATATTCTCACTTCAGCAGACTAGTTGGTTGCCCTAAACAGGAAAATTATTTGGAAAAATAGACATGATCAGGTAATTATATGTTTTTTTTTAATGCGTACTACCATCCCTATCGTGGGTACCCATCTGACGGCGCTAGGTGAAAACATCGACCATTACTTTCTATCACTGAGCACTGAAAAGTATATTTAGATTCAAAATTATTGGACTGCAGTTTAGTGAAGATCTGGCCACCATTTTTAGGGATTGAGGCCCTTCAAATAGAACATTCAGCAGAACCCATTCATGCATTTTGGATTTCTATACAAGAGGAATATCCCAAAATAGCTAAAAAAGCTTTAACACTAATGTTACAAATGTCTACTTCTTATCTATGTGAACTAGGTTCTAGCTCAACCCTAAATAACATCAAAACTAAGAAGCAAGAAAGACTATGCTTGGCTGAAGAGGAGAGGGCCTGCTTATCATACATTCGACCAAATATTGAAGAAGTCGCAAAAAAGACCGGGCAGAGGTTCCACATTAGTAAGCTGTACAATCGACTGAATAGAAATATTTAAATAATGTAAGTTATATTTATACATGATTTTATTAAAGCCTGTGATTCCATCTCAAAATATTTAAATGTTTACCATACTAAATTTTGTCAAATGTGCCTTGATACTCTTCTGAGATCTTAGGTATGCCGTTGGCAAAAAAAAAAAAAAAAAAAAAAAGCTGAGAAACACACTGGTGTAACAGGAGGAAAACCTCACAGTTGTGGAACAATTGTTAGGAGTGAAAAGTCAAATATAAGAAAGATAATTGAAAGGAGGTGGTACAGTAAAATGAATGAAAGGTGTTGCAGCTAGGGGCTGAAGGGACACAGCAAAGAACCTTAGTTATGCCTACAGTGTACTGCCTGAGGCACAATGACGGCACTCCTACAGGGAACACATGGTTCGGCCTAGGTTACACCTTAACTGTAGTAGGTAAGTCAGAAGGGATACGACCTAACCAGCGTGTTCGTTACCTAACCTTGCCTCGAACATCACACTCTTATGTCGCTCCAATTAAGTTGTGACCTTTAAGTATGCATAGCCTAGTCGGAAAACAACTTCATATATATAGGTTTCAATACAAATCTGGCAAATCTGACAGTTGTCCCCATCAGAAACAAGAAACCACTTTAAGGTTATGGTAAGTTAGCTGTATATACATGGCAGACTACAAATAACATAGGTCACCTCAGGTCAAGGATTATTCGGAGTGGAGGGCACAGTCCCCTAAGTTAGGTTAGGCAAGGTTCAGAAAATTATATGGTAGATCTAGGGTACCTATCCGCGGAGGTCCAGACTACGGCAGTTGCGGTTTTTCTATGCAGTTTTACTTACTGAACAAGAATTCAAAGTAATATTTATTCGGACGACTGCAATTAACCCCCAGGAGCCAGTACTAAATATGGCGAAATACATTGGACGCCAAAATCCCTAGTGGATGTCGTATCCGCGGTTACGTTTCTTGCAGGGTAATTCTAAAGAACTAGTTCCACATGAACTGCAAGGAACATAACCTCGGATACGACATCCACTAGGGATTGGGGCGTCCAATGTATTTCACCATGTTTAGTACTGGCCCCTGGGGGTTAATTACAGTCGTCCGAATCGATATTACTCTAAATTCTTGTTCAGTAAGTAAAACAACATAGGAAAACGTCAATTGCCATAGTCTAGGCCACCGTGGATTGCTTCTGTAGAAATACCAATTATATAATTTAGGTGAGAAAAATCTAGGGTTGAGGTAATACACATTAAATTGAAGCCGTCCGGATTAGGTTAGGTTACTTTGGTATATTACATTAGGGAGAAATTTGCAGAGTTATGGGGAAGGTAATCAGCAGGCAACGTATACCCGAATCCCACGAGTTCAAAACGGGTCAAATAAGGTCAGGGGTCAACCAGGCCACGAGGCACGACATCTTAGGAATACGTCAGGTCAGTTTAGGTTCGGGGAGTTGCGAAAATTTGGGAAAGGGGAGTCGGTAGATCTAGGATACAAGGTCTAGCTATTCCGCGGCGGCCTAGACTATGGCAGTTGCGGTTTTTCTATGCAGTTTTACCTCCTGAACAAGAATATTAAGTAATATTTATTCGGACGACTGTAATTACCCCCAAGGGACCAGTACTAAACACGACGAAATACACTGACGCCCCAATCCCTACTACCTAGTGGGTTACGTTCCTTGCAGATCGTGCGGAACTATATTCTTTAGAATTACAGGGAGTTAATTTGGTCCCAGTGGCGTAAATCTGGGCCAGAAAATGACTTAAGTTGACCTAAATTGACCTTATTTAGCAAGTCGACCGAAAATACTACGTAGCCCTATACCAGGTAGGTAAATTTCCTAGGAACCGGACAGCATAATATAAAGCTTATTTTTAACATTAAACGAGCAATTTAACAGCCTTTCCACGACGAAGAATAATAGATAAACCATCATACAACCTTCAACGACAAACAAAATGGTAACAAACCCGTCAACACTGACACAAACAGGCGAAAACCAAAAAGAAATTGGAAGGGACTTGGGGCAGATGAGTCACTCAAAACAAACACGAAGTCAACTATACTAGGATGGAAGGGGGAAGGGGGCGGGGCATGTGGGAGGAGGAGTTGTTAAGGGACTCCATATGCTCGAGAGGTTGCTATCACTCACTCTATCTCTCTCTCTCTCTCTCGCTCAGGAAAGCGACGGCCGCCATTTTGAATGCGGGCGATGAGAGAGAGAGGAGAAGGAGGAGGAAAATAAAGAAAAGAGACGAGAGAGAGAGAGAGATGATGAGACCGAGATGAGAGGAAGAGAGAGAGAGAGAGAGAGAGAGAGAGAGAGCCGAGGGCGAGGGAAAGAGATGATGACGAGAGAGAGAGACGAATATACCATAGCCTTTTTATCATTATTAATCCGTTTCCCTAAAGAGAGAGAGAGAACGATCTATGTTATACAATTATCAATAACGACCTGTTTCCCCCAGAGAGAGAGAGAGATCGGGAGATAGCCTTTTTTATCATTATGAACCCGTTTTTCCCTCTAGAGAGAGAGAGAGAGAGAATATACTTAGCCATTCTTATCGTCATTAACCTGTTTCCCTAAAGAGACAGAGAGAGAGAGAGAACGATCTATACTATTCAATTATCAATAAAAACGAGAGAGAGAGAGAGAGAGAGAGAGAGAGAGAGAGACGAGAGGGAGAGAGAGAGAGAGGAGATGGAGATTGAGAGAGAGAGAGAGAGAGAGAGAGAGAGAGAGCGAGAGTAAAATTCCCACACAGCTTTGGAATTTACCCACATTCAGTGCTACCAGACACCCTTCGTCACTGAGCCAGCGGTTTCTAGGACTTCCAAATGAGCCACGTTCTTTTTCTTTTTTTCTGAAATCGGTCCTTCTCACATGATCGAACCATCTTCAAAAGTCCTATTTATCCTGTCACTAATTTTTATTATGGGTACTTTTCAAAAAACAGTATACGTATATGGAGAGAGAGAGAGAGAGAGAGAGAGAGAGAGAGAGAGAGAGAGAGAGAGAGAGAGAGAGAGAGAGAGAGAGAGAGAAAAGTTCAAATAATTCTCTTTTATTTTTTCCACAAACACATTTGGTTTATAATGTAACATTTGACATCATTTTTATCACTTTGCTTTATAGAATATAAGAGAAATATACAATTTAGTCAAAGTGCTAGAACCTAGGAGGTCATTCAGCGGTGAAAGGGACGCAGCGAAGAACGTCAAGTAATGGCCCCCTCAGTGGAATGCCCGAGAATCGAACCCGCGGCAACCGAGATGGCATGCAAATTTCCATACCAACCACACCACTGAGGTGCCTATAGTGCGCCATATGAGGTGCATCGACAGCACTGCCTACCTATGGGGTCCTTGCTTTATAGAAACAATCATCTCACACACGTTTTAATGCAGACCTTACTGTCTTTTTGTTTGTAACTTTTCAAACTTTATTAATCGTTCAAAATCTTGGTCACATCCATTGATTGTCCCAATTATCTGTTAATTCCTTAAAAATAGTACTACCTTATTATTATCTAGAGCCATCCCTCGACGTTGAGAACGCCTCTAATATCATGTTCATCTCAACTAACTTCTAACACAGAGATAGGAGCCAAATGGGATTCTTACCAGGGTTTCATTTGTGAGAAAAAGTTAAACACAAACTCATACATACGTATAGATATGAATAACTTGATTACGAAATGTATACGAATCTATGGTCACTTTTTACCCGCTTTGTAAAGAATTCGACAAGTTATGAGGGCAATATGGATATTACAATGACGTGTATATTTCAAGAAAACTATGACATCTCCCAGCTATACAATAAGTGTACTACAGGAACACTTTTAAGTGCACTGGAAAAGCTAACTTTATTTATATGCTTGGTCGTTTAGCTTCAATTGAAAAACCCATTTGTAACTGGTGTCCTCACTTATATAAGTGTGGGATCCTAACTTATAAGCTGTATGCAGTCACAATCCTCTACACCATGACAGGAAAATGTACTTTATTATGATTCTATCAATTTTCAGAAATTAATGAGGCAAACCTTGCAAATTTACATGGCACTGGGATAGACTGTTTGACTAATATAGTAAGTAGTAAAACTGGTGAATAAAAATGTATTGGGTGATAGGATGTACATGCCTTCTGAAGAATCATGGAACTTAACTGCAAAGCTACACAACATCTGACATTAATGCTGTGATGGAAGATAAAATTTAGGCCAAAGGCTAAGCGATGGGACCTAAGAAATCATCCAGTGCTGAAATGGTCATAAAGTAAAAGTTATAAAGGAGTAACTGGAAAAAAAACTCCTCAGTCACTCTATGAAACAACTGCTAGGGGAGGGTGGAAAGATAGCACCACATGGTATTCCGCTATGGAGCAGAAATTGATGTTTGATATCTCACCAGTAGTCCATTAATTTGGGGATTCATGTTGACTGCAACAAGATGATACAGAGGTTATTGGATAATCCTCCATATTTGTTTTGTTTGTATGGTGTTTTTACGTTGAAAGGAACCAGTGGTTATTCAGCAACGTGACCAACGGCTTTACGTGACTTCTGAACCATGTCGAGAGTGACTTCTAATTCACCAGAAATACAACATCTCTCTCATCAATGGAATGGCCGAGAATGGAACCAGCACCACGGGAGGTGGGACGCTAATACCATACCAACCAAGCCACCGAGGTGCTTCCTCCATATTTGGACCTACCATACCTCTCTTGCTTTCTAAGTGCTCTATTTATCTCCCAGATAATCTGGACAGTGATGAGCCAAACAGGTGATACCTACAGTGTACTTCACGAGGTGTACTGATTTTTCTAATATGGTGTTTTTACTGATGCCACTAATCCTGTGCACGGTGGGACCAACTTTTAATCCTCCACATTTGGATCGATCATATGCCTATAGTTTTCCAATGACAGAAATCTATATAAACTATCCAACACTTCACACCAAACCTACAGTAATTTTACTTCAGATAAGATAAACAGTGATATGACTCATACAGGGTTTTCCATAATGCCTTCAAAGATGTCTGGTAACAAGTGAAAATCATGTGGAAAGTATAAAGAAACTGAAGACAAATTCTCATACAAGTACAGCAACTTGAATTTATAGGCTTCATATACTTACCTGCCTTCAGGAAACAAGTATGTACACACACTTAACCTACAGTATGTTGGTTCGTTTGTATGGTGTTTTTACGTTGCATGGAACCAATGGTTCTTCAGCAACGGGACTAACGGCTTTACGCGACTTCCAAAGCGCGTCGAGTGCATTTCTATCACCAGAAATACACATATCTCACACCTCAATGGAATGCCCGGGAATCTAACTCGCAGCCGAGATGGCAAGCCAACCAGGCCACTGAGGCACTCTACAGTATGTTGGCTCAAAGATTGACAACAGGTGGGAATCAAAATTCTTTAACTGTGCCTACTTCAAGTCTTCCATTCCTGGTAACCCTGACAAGTACGAGTCATTGGTCTAAAGATGTACCCAAATGCAAAGACTTTAGTTTCACTATTTTAAAAGAGTCACATGCAGAGGTTGCTATGCACGTTTCACTCAAATGTTCAATTTGAAAACACAGCCAAATAAAGGTGGATAATTCAATAACCAAACCTTCCTCCTGCTTGAAAGATACCAATACTGTGGCATAACAGATCTACCTGTTCAGTTTCTCATCAAATTCTGTATGCATGCTGCAGAAGAGAATGTTAAATTTTGGCTAAAGGTTAGTCAGCAGTGAAAAGGAAATCGTGAATAGAAAGGTCTGAAAGGAGTAACAGGAGGAAAATCTTGGTTACACTATGAAGCAATTGTTGTTAAAGGGTGGACAGCTAGATGGAAGATACAGAATCTGAATGGATGTACAAGTAATAGAATTGAAAGGGTTACAATGCACCATGAGGTGTCCTAGCCCACTAAAACAGGGTGATCAAATTATGTAAGCATGCTGTAGTACTTGCTTGCTTGTATTGGGTTTTTACATTGCATGGAACCAGTGGTTATTCAGCAACAGGACCAACGGCTTTACGTGACTTCCGAACCACACCGAGACATTTTACAAATCTCCCTTATATGTACGTAACTGTGAAACTGTAGCTACTAGATTATTGTTTAAATTAAGTTAATCTTTGTCCCAAATTCTTTCTTGAAATAAGGTACCAGGTGAGCATATATGATGACCAGTCTAAATGCCATTTGAAGCGTTGGCATCTCACCAATCCCGTAAACACAAATTAGATGATTTAATACCGGATTGTGGAACTATTCAAGAAAATAAGTCACCCAATTCAGGCAATACAGCAATAATGCTTAGAAATAGAAAATTGATCACACTGGCATGAACCAGTTGATTCTTAAGCAAAGTAACTGCAGCTCAGAGACTAGATACTGCCATTGATAATATCTCAATACGTCTGAGTGAACTCTTCTTTAATATCAGCCATACTGAGATTTCATTCATGACATCAGCCAGACAGGTTCAATTCATTCGGCCTGGGATTCAATCCACATCAGTGAGACTGAGATTCCATTCATGACATAAACTAGACAGATTTCATCCACGATATCAGCCAGACTGACATTCGACTCAAAACAACAGCCAAACCGTTACCCTTTCAAACACCATCGGAAGTGGTCAAGTAAAACGGCCAATTTACTTAAATTTCTTTATTTCAAAACTTTACTCAGTTTTCTTCACAGCCTTGGTACCACGGGGCCTTCGGCGGATCTTCTTGAATGGCTGAGCCTTCTGAGAGCGGAAGATAGCAGATGCGCGGCGGAGAGCAGCCTGAAAGAGGAGGAAGGGTTAATTAAAACTGACAAACAAGGGATGAACGACCAAAAATGGATTTGCGATAATTTAGCAAAACAACTGGTCGTGAATTGTTGTAACACTGAACTACAGTCACAAGTAACCTCGACAGAAACTTTAGGGATCAAGCTTTCTATTGAGAAACACAGTTTAAGTAACAAAGACCCCATATTATAGTCTCAACTTGAATATTTTTTTTTTAGATATCTTACAAAGTTGCAGCAATTCCAAATAGTTCATCACATACACTAACCAGTACATTACACTTTACATTGATATTACCCAATTTTAAAAATATGACATTTAAACATAGCTAAGCAAAATATATAATGATAATAACATAGCTGATAAGTACAGAAGTATATTGAAGTATAAACACAAATTTCACTCTAAAAAGAAATGCCAATACAAACCATTTTCAAATCCTTTCTGTAGCGGTTTCCTTTGATGAATTTCCTGATGGAGTGGAGGGCCCTGCGAGGTCCGGACTTGATGGTGGTCTTAATAAGGTTCTTAGATGGCTTTGTCTGGAGAGAGAGAAAAAAATTGAAGTTGTAGACTCGCATATACTTAAAGTCAACAAATCTTGACAAATTCAAATTGACAGGTCAAAACATTGTGTCATTTTTCATTTTGACATTGTCATTTTTCATACTTGGCAAAATAGCTTGCAAGTGCACATCTGTAACATGAGAGTAAAGGCAGACAGACGAAGGATATGACAATAAAAAGCTGCGTGCAAGAGAACTTGCTCAAAATAAAATGTCCCTAAACACATGTAAACCCAAATACTGTACAGTACAGCAATCAATACTACAACTACAATATAATTCAGGACAATGGCCAAGAGCTGAGACCTATGAGGTCATTAAGCTAATAACACAATTATAATACACATTCAGGACAATGATCAAGAGCTGGGACTTATGAGGTTACTAAGAACTGAAAGGGAAACTGAGCGCAGAAAGGCTTGAAATGCGTAACAGGAGGGAAACCTCAAAGCAGCTGCAGTATGAAACAATTGTTAGGAGAGTGGAAAGAAGGAAGATATAAATGAGGATAGTAAAAGTAATGAAAGGGTTTGCAGCTAAGGGCTGAAGGGGCACTGCAAAGAACCTTTAGTAATGTCCACAGGGAAGCACGGTGCTTTGATAAACGAAAATCAACGAGATTCATACGCAATCATTCCAGTACTGATGGCGACATAAATCGTCGTTTGCTATGGTGTTTTTACGTTGCAAGGAACCAGAGGTTATTCAGCAACGGGACAAACAGCTTTACACAACTTCCGAACCACGTCGAGAATGCACTTCTATCACCAGAAAAACACAGCTCTGACTCCCCAATGGAATCCCCAAGAAACGAACTCACGGTCACCAAGGTGGCAGGCCATTACCAAACCAACCATGCCACTGAGGCACTGGACATAATTCTTGATATGAGTTTTTTCTCAGTGGAATATAATAAAGGACATGCTTACAACTAAATGACTTAATAACATTTGGCTTACAAAGTTGTTTACATTTTGATAGTTAGCTTCTAGTCAAAGACCTCTGGTGTTCTGACATAATTACTCACATGTTTACTTAATCATAAGAGGAATCTCAGGACATGAGTTCACACATGTAAAATATATGGACACTTACAATTATATAAATATTTTAGAAAATACCAAAGTAATTATGTACAGTTTTATCTTTAATCTTTAATCATGTCTCAAGTGACCCCTGTATCATCTTTAATATACACAAACTATATTAAATTGATTTCCTGTGGCAATTGCGAAAACCATAATTGGTTACCAGTGTGCAATGAGTTGGTCTGAAATAGCGCAAGAGATTGGCAAGAGGGGATAAATGAAGATCAGACTCAGTTCATCTACAACCTCACAATACATAGCGTACACAGTGATTAATGTTGTTAAGAGAACCAGATAAAAGTTAATCCTTTCAATAAATTGTAACGTAGAACATCTGAACTAACAGAAAAACAAATGGAAGGAAACATTTCTGTCACAGTGAAGATGCTGAAATAAATTATTTTTTAAACAGTATAAATACTGATAAATAACTGATGAAGTTTAAAATAACACTGCATTATTATTGGGTATATCCTAAGAGATTGTACAATTTAATGATGTTACCCGAGGCCCTGCGTTACAAATGTCTCTAAAACTACCAACTCTAATATTAAATTGGCTTGTTTCTGTATGGCCTCTTGACACTTTTCTCAAGTACTGTACAGGGTGCAGCAATCTTGCCTTTTAAATAATCATCGTATCCTGATGTCCAATTGGTAGACCTAGCTTTTACCGTTTCCAATACTTGTATGTCCTCCCATTGGGATGGTTCCCTGAATTGAACACTGTACTTTAAGCAGGTCTATTTAGTGAATAGAATTACTATGGGATCCTTTGTTCTAAAAGTAAACAGCATTTTAGTGTACTCTATGACTTTCTCAATATTGTTTTCACCTCCTGTACACTGCAATGAGTGTATATACATTGCAATGAGTGACGAGGTACCTAATTAAGTTCAGACATTTCATTTAATATCTCCTGATCTTTTGGTCAATTTTACCAAGGTATTATTTTCAGCAATGTTTAGTCTACTTTCAACATCAAATACCTAATTTACTTTACACAAACATAAGATACAACCCAGCACCAAGCCTCAAACCTCAAGGACTATCACTTGGTGTGGAATGAGAGAGAGAATTTAAGCTGAAGGTCAATAGCTTGGACCCCAAAGCACATTCAGTGCTGAAATGGAAATGGTGTGTAAAATGCCTGAAAGGTGTAACTATTATCACGATAGGGTGGAGAGCAAGAAGGAAGAGAGTATAAGAACGGAGGTACAGTAAAAGCAATGAAAGGGGTTGCAGCTAGGGAGCAGTGATGCCACAAAGAACATCCAGTAACACTAACAGCACTCCCTCCCTAAGGAGACTCACTAATGTGTATTTGCTTCTGAAATTGAACTTAAAAGACTTAAATCACACTCTTAACCACACACACAAGAAAACCTACCTGGTACTTCCGGGCTTTGAAGGAGAGTACGACACCCTTGCCGCCAGGGGCAGGCTCAATGCCCAGCATCTTGTTGTGGATCAAGCCGTTGTAACGAGGGCTATTGACATTCTTAAGGTTCATTGGTTCCTGAAATTCAAAGCATCGGTGAAGAAATCGTCAATGTGTCAATGTAAATACATTAAGAGCTTCTACAAAACGAGAGATTTCAAGAACCTGCTCAATTCTCCTTCTTAATTTCGGGAAAAGGCCAAAAGACACAAAACTCTTGAGTTATTATATATCATGAATTTCAGACACATCAACAAAACCTTGTGTGGCTTAACTCACCGTGGAGAACGGCTTCTTGACGTTCCTCTTCTTCGCGAGGTACGCATGATTGTTGCGAATGATCAACCAACACAGATCAGCACTCATCTTGGCCTGCAATGGGACAGAACATTATAGAATTGTTTAGATGTCTATAACTTTTCTAAGAGATATCCCAAGAATTGGAATGTAAAATATATGAGAGGTAATGGAACTACTTTCTGCAGTTTCCAAGAACTCAAAGGATTGATAAAAAGTTATTCGAAATTTAAAAAAATAGATGGTGTTACATGTAAGTTGGCACAAAATATACATACAGAATTAGTTTACGAGTAAATACAGCGGACCCCCCGTATTCGCGGACTTCTCTTGGGAACATTTCCCCGGATTATTCGCGGTATTTTTCTATGAGAAATATCCACAAATTCCTGGTTTTTGTGATCAATTTCATCATAAAATGCACTTTTTGTGATAAAACTATTAAAAAAACCAAGTATGAAAATTTTTAGTGGTTTTTTCTTAAGTTTCATCTAACAAAATAGGCTGTTTTTAGCGCTTTTATAGGGTTCCAAACACTCGCGGATTCTAACTATTCACGGGGGGGTCTGGTACGCATCCCCTGCGAATACGGTGGGACCACTGTAAATGAATAAATTCTAAGAATATTTATACGTATATAAAAAATTTATTACTATTATTGTTGAAGGGCATTAAAAAGCCCTTCTCCAGATCACAGAATGCTCTAAAGGGCTCCCAAGAGCGCTAGACCACAATAGAGTTAAAAATGTTCACTAATATTATCATCAGTAGTGTAGCAAATGTTAAACAATTAAGTTTTTGGTTTCCTCTAAGTGAAGCAATGTTGAAGCGCAGCAATCTCAAAGTCTCTATAAAAACAGCCTGCAAATCACATCTCGGTTCATCAAATCTTTGATGTTCGGTGCCATGTTTCGGAGTTAAAACTGCAGCCGTTTGAAAGTTATGCAATAATCAGTTGACACAAACAGGCTTTTCATATTGCAATGCTTGAAACGCCAACATGAAATTTACACCCAATCCTTGCTTTAATGGGCAGCCAATGTAATTACTTTAGAACGGATTATTCCATCTCTATCGCTGCTCTAATTAGGCTAGAACATCACAGCAGGCCAAGCAGGCCACCTACAATCAATGCAAGCCACCCTCCGAAAAAGTACATTATAACGCGTCCTGACACCCGAGATGGGCATCAGTCGCGACTTCTTGTTGGTGAGAAACGGAGCTAAAGACCTCTACTCTCCTTTCGAAGTAAGTTATTTTTCTCCAAAGTTAGAAATTAAGGCCAAATTTTAAGATTTAAACAGAGGGTACTGAAAAATGGCGCCCACGGCAGTGGAAAATCTCACCAAAACGCTTTAGAAATTTTTACTTACAACTAAAAATGTTTCGAAGATTGACGCCATCTCGATGTTTTTATACGGAGTCGCTTGTGTCAACAAACTTTCCATTTCCTGTGATAAATCAGCACACCACTTGTACCCACCCCACAGAAAGCTGGAGCACTTTTATCACAAAACAATCGAAAACACGATTTTTCTCACCAACAACAAGCCAGGCGTAAAACAGCTGTTGGGTAGAAGATGACGAGCAGGGTTGCAAATAACTTGACATCCAAACCGCGGTGCAAAGCCTCAAAAGTCGCGGCATTTGCTTCAAAAGTAGCCCAATTATAGCAACTTAGCCATCATTAAAATTGGTACTAAAAACTATTGATATGATATTCTATAGAAACAAATTAGGGGCCGGGGATCGAAATCAATCAACTAAGCTTTTGTAGAAGAGTATAATAACGAAAAACTTATATAATTTTTATTCAAAAATACAGAAAATAAAGCCGAATATTTCTTGCAAAATTAAATACTAGTTGAATGGCATTTAAAAAAAATTAAAATGAGCAAAATAAAAAGAAATAAAGAGATTTGTTGTTCATTCAACATGATCATAAAATGAACTAGATTGTAGTGCTTTAATCATAGTTTCATTTGGCTCAAAATTTGGACATTGGCATTTTTTGTCCTCCTCCCCCTCTTGAGTATGCATGGCACTTCTTATATACAAAATTGCCGTTAGGAGGTCATGTCCCATTCTGTTCCTGAGGTCCGTTTTGATTAAATTGACCTGGCCGTAAAGAGTAAGGATTGCATCCAATATCTGGAATTAGCTGGTTTTTCATTTCGGGACCTAAAACATTTTTTAATTAAGCTTGGTACATTTTGTGCGGTGAAGTTGCAGATCGCGTATTGTGTTTTTATTACAAGTACAGCCTTTTGCACAGTCCTTCATTACTTCACCAATATGATCAATAGAATTGATTGATGTATGACAAGCAATGCATAGTGAAAGTTTCAAATCTGTAACTTTTTGATTGTGATCTGTTTGCTTGATTTGCTGAGAAGATGTACTAGCAAAAAATCTCGTAACATTACTTTCTCTTGCTTTTATATATGCTGTATGTGTACCAGTATTAGAATGCTTGATTAAATCTGAATGGTGGGGTCTTATAACCGTATTACAAAACCGACACCTAGCTTTTGTTTCATCTCCAGGAACACTTCTAATCCAATCTTTCAAAAGTTCCTCGCTCTCCCATTTTGGTTTACAATGTTTTTTTTTTTTTTTATATACACCCCAATTTCACTTGCTTTGGCATTTTGGACTAAGTCAACCTTCTCACTGAGTGGTAAAAGATAAAACAGATGTCTAACTCGTGAAAGCAGTGAAGTCTTAAAGTCTTAACTGGCAAACGCCATATAGTCTGGGGTCTATAAGGCGTCAGTCAGGCGTCAGCCTGTCTGGTATACCAACTTACAATTTTTCATTATTATGGTTTAAACTGTCTATGAAACTATTGAAATTTGAAAATAGAATAATCGACCTACATTTCTACTTTGAAATTATTATAAAAGAAATTGCTTGTAGAGACCATTTAAACAATTTATTGGAGCCGCGGTTTATTTCTTCCAGAGTAGCCCAATTTTAGGCAAGTAGCGGTACCCTTTTATAAAAAACCCGCCCGGGCAACGGGTTGTTTCAAAAAAAGTTAAAAAGCCCAATTGGGCGGGTTAAACCGCGGGTTTGGCAACACTGATGACGAGAAAAAGCGTGCTCTTGGCTAATAATTTTTAAATAAGTAGTAAAACATCAAATATTTTACATATTTATGATGATGAATTTGAAAATATTCGTTATTGAAAAAGTAACTCGACTCTGACTCAAATTTAAGTAATTATTTTTCTGAATTAGAACGTTCTTTCAAGTTCTGTATTATGACGTCACGACATCTTGACTTTCGTACCTATTGTAAATAATTGCTATACTCAACTGTTATTGCAGAAACAGTTTACCAGTTATTCATGCAGATTGTTATCAGCTATACATGTAATTGTTATAATCGTAATGCGCATATATATCTTTATTATTTACTTTTTTGGATATTATGAAGATGTTTTACTGCTGGATTATCGCCGTAGTGTGACGCAATCGTTTTCGGTCCATGGGCCTCTGTCTGTTTTCGCACCATAAGAAATTATGGGGCCGAATTTGCAAATTGACCAGAAAGTCGTTAACAACAGAGGAAGTGAGCATTGAGGGGCATATGTTTTGACTGAGAAAAATACAAATTTATTCAATAGCTAGCTTGTAAAAAATACTTGGTAATAAAAAACTTGATTGACAACTAAGCAGCATGTCTACTATGGGTTTCAGAGACAGTGCAAGCACGTTTTTTGGGCAATACCTATTTCTGTAACGAACACTCTTAACAGAACGAGATTTTGCTATAGTGCATTACACCCAGTGGCCTAATTTATAAGGGTATCGTGAATCACTAATCGTAAAGAATAACGACACTTGTCCTTGTACCAAGAGACAAAAACTCCATTATGCAGAAATGGATACGAAACACGCGTATAAAGCTCCACCTACCCTCTCCCCAACCCCCCCCCCCTCCACCCATCCTTTTCTTCTTCGTTCCTCCGCCTTCCTTTCTCTCTCTCTCTCTCTCTCTCTGTGTTGCCATTCGGTATGTGTTGACCCTCCAAACTGGGTATAGACTACACACAAAACGTTGAAATTGGTGAAATTAGGCTATGTATTGGAAGTATATATACATAAATATTAAAGCAAATTTTAATCATATTATTGCATTACTATGACAACTAGAATTCATGGAAACAGTTTATAACCTGTTAAGCGTCACCCACCGTAATAATACGTTTTACTGCGATCTACTCGGTAGCGCCTTCAACGGGATATTACGTTCAAGACTTTAACTGTGCTTGTCAAGCCGTCAGCCCCGTAATAATACGTTTACTCGTATAGAAAGTGTAGGAACATCATTTGGTAACACTCTCAGCACATGGGAAACTTATTTCCAGCCTGGCAACTCTTTCCTGGTGGTCGCTTATGCTAGAAAACTGCCTGTCCCTGTTGGTTTTCTTTCAATACGCTTCGGGCGTTTATCGAGGACAAATTTGGATTTTCGCGTCTTTCACAATGAATGTCCCAAAGAGGAGGCATATTTCTTCAGGTGAGATCAATCAAATACTAGATGAGGAGTGTGATATTGATAACCTATTGATGATGAGAGCTCTAGTTCTGAATCTTCCAGTGATGATACAAAATTTTCTTCCAATTGCGGGAGTGAAGATGACTTTTGTTTGCCGTGTGACTGGACTCCGAGAGAGAGAGAGAGAGAGAGAGAGAGAGAGAGAGAGAGAGAGAGAGAGAGAGAGAGAGAGAGAGAGGAGAGAGAGAGAGAGAATTTCCTAGTTAATAGTTTAATTACAGTATGAATAACAAGCATAAAAATCAATATTAACTTTGAAAAAACTATCATCAGTGCTATGATCGCTGATTACAAAAAAAGCGTGACGGTACGTTAGCAGCGAGCTCATCAGGGGCGGACGCTTAACAGGATAATAATGGAACGGCGTATGTTGTGAAGCCCTCCACTAATGTGGCAACGATGATTTTGCCATTCTTAGCATGCAAACATTAAAGGTTACATTTATTTCTGGCATACGATTATTAAAGAAATTCGAAATACTAATAAAGACTGAAATCAATGAAAAGTGCTAGCAAACGTATTCGTTCCTCTATGGTTTTCGGCAGCCAGATGTACGAAAACGTTAGAAAACATTTGATTTTATCTACTTTAGAAATATCTGTAATTTTTCGGGGTAATTTGGTTGCAAAAAAGGGATAATATACATGAATTAAATCAAAATTTTTAAATAACAAAGTAAATTTAAACTAAATAACGAGTAAAGTAAACAGTTTTAGGGAATAAAAACTTTGCAGTTTCGTCGTCTGTCGTCGTCTGCTGTTCGAAATTGTGTTTATGGCGCGCGCGCTTAGAAACCAGGAACAGCAACGGGTTTAAAGTGCAATGTGGAGTGAACGAGACCAAAATGTGTATAATAACAATCAAATAAGCACTGTGGAGTTACAGTTGTGATGGCAGTAAGGATAAAAAACCAAATCCGGCCGATTACCCCAAAGGTAAGAATGAATCAGTTTTTTCCCAACCATAACCCCGGGAATAACAAGTTTCATACTTTCACTAATATAGGCAACAAAATTTTGTTTTATTGTGCTGATTACAACTGCAATCTTGAGTAAGATCAATAAACGTTACATACATACGCTAACATTGTTCAAAGATGACGTGCTGGGAAGGCTGGGGAAAGATGGTGGCCGTCACTGATGAGAACCGTCCATGCAAAACGTAGCCGCCATATTGGATTTCAAAACTGCCTTGAAAACATATTTTTACGAAGAGCTCACATGCTTATTTTATTTCGTATGGGGCTTTCATATATCACAATATTGTTGACGAAACTTCAGTCTTTTAAATGGTATGCTTAGAGTTGCAATTGTATTCATGTTTCACCAATTAAATATCGAGTGAATAAGACCCGTTCTACCGTGATGAGGGTTGGCCTGTCGTGATGTTTCCCCCTATAATCATTTGCATTTTCCTCAGCTGATAATTAGGGAGTCCATAATAAAACTGAACTGCAGTAACCAAGTCTACCTTTAACATTAACAACACAATGACAATTAAGAAAAGTAAATAATGATACACTGACAATACTCAATTTGAACAAAATTGGAAAAGATTCAACTCAACCATTTATCAACGTTCACAACGAAAAAATATCTCATTATATTACTGAAATTATTCTAATGGCTGTAGGTGTTTACTCTAGTATCAAGTGAGAATCAAATCATGGGTGGTTGCAGTATGGGGGTATAAAAATGCCACTCACTCACCAATTATCAGAAAATTTTGAAATTGAAATTCATTGAAACTCTCATCAACAGGTACAATCAATTACTTGAAAATTGGCCCAGGGAAGAGAAGTATGTAAAAGCTCTGATATAATCACAAAACAAACTCCAAGCATAGAGGTCAACTGCCATTATGACAAAAGAAGGAAAATCCATTAAAGGTGTAAGATTTAATCTGCACGTACGTAAGAAAATGGGCATATTCAATGGAGCATAAGAAACCCAGAGATAAGCTTTGAAAATTAAAAAGATAAACTTCCGTAAGCCCTGGTATTCTAGAATAGGTTAGATTAGCATAACTAAGGATTTCTTTTTTACACATTTAACCTACTTATTAAAATTCTCAAAAAAAGTCAGTAAGTCTAACATTGACCAAATTTCAGACATGTGTCTTTTTTAACAGTATAGCCTGGGCTTTCTCTTCACCACATGGACAAGATTTTAACTTTAACTTTCACTGTTATTTGCTTTCATACAGAGCACATATAGGGTAACTATGTACCATCTCAAAGAAAGCTCTCAAGTGACATGTAATGAGAGGAGATTTCTCAATACGTTTTGTATATATATAATATATATATATATATATATATATATATATATACATATATATATATATATATAATATAACATGCTACTGAGAAAACAAACTAATAAATCTAAAGATTAACTCCGCATGGACGCAGGGAACGTGACTGTGAATACGACATCCACTAGGGATTGGCGCATCCAATGTATTTCGCCTTGTTTAGTACTGGCCCCTGAGGGTTAATTAAAAGTCAAGCACCCAAAAATAACAGTCAATTCTTAATAAGCAACCCAAACACAATACTATAAGACACTAATTTCCAAAGAAATACCCGACAGAGTTATTATTTAGATTTACCCTAATAAATCATAGGCTACTTATCAATGAAGAAACACACAAGTAAATAAAACTTGCAAGTAGCCTCTCTTCAAAACAATTCAAAGACATAGACACAAACACACACCAAGGCATGAGAACATCGGTTATTGTCATCAGTCACAATACATACTACATGTACAGTAGCAAGAGACCTAGACTAATCAAAATGCAGTCATTGAATCTGAGATGGCAAGATTTAGCACTGAATTTCATTCGAATCAACTAATAAAACTAGCTTTATTAGAATTATGGGTTAACAATGTAGGCTGCTACCACCGCGGCACATGGTTCCCGCCAGTCGTCAACTGGGATATTTATCCCTCTTTTTTTTGTTTATTATTCACCAATTTGGTAAAACGGTAGATCTAGGGTACTTATCCGCGGCGGCCTAGACTACTGGCAGTTGCAGTTTTTCTATGCAGTATACCACCTGAACAAGAATTGTAAGTAGGGTAGATCATCACAGCAAGCCACGCAGGCCAGCTACCATCAATGCAAGCCACCCTCCGAAAAAGTACATTATAACGCGTCCTGACACCCGAGATGGGCATCAGTCGCGACTTGTTGTTGGTGAGAAACGGAGCTAAAGACTTACTCTCCTTTCGAAGTAAGTATTTTCCCCAAAGTTAGAAATTAAGGCCAAATTTTAAGATTTAAACAGATTTAAACAGAGGGTACTGAAAACGGTCTCAAACGTAGTGCAAATCTCACCAAAACGCGTTCAACATTTTTACTTACAACTCGAGGTATTTAGAAGAGTTGACGCCCATCTCGATGTTTACAAACGGAGTAGCTTGTGTTCAATAAACTAACCATTTCCTGTGATAAATCCGCACACCACTTGTACCCACAGACGCTGGAGCACTTTTATCACAACAATCGAAACACGATTTCCTCATCGACAACAAGCCAGGCGTAAACAGCTGTTGGGTAGAAGATGACGAGAAGCGTGCTCTTGGCTAATTTTTAAATAAGTAGTAAAACATCAATATTTTACATATTTATGATGATAATTTGAAAATATTCGTTATTGAAAAAGTAACTCGACTCTGATTTTCAAATTTAAGTAATTATTTTTTTTTTCTGAATTAGAACGTTCTTTCAAGTTCTGTATTATGAACGTCACGACATCTTGACTTTCGTACCTATTGTAAATAATTGCTATACTCAACTGTCATTGCAGAACAGTTTACCAGTTATTCGTGCAGATTGTTATCAGCTATACATGTAATTGTTATAATCGTAATGCGCATATATATCTTTATTATTTACTTTTTGGATATATGAAGATGTTTTACTGCTGGATTATCGCCGTAGTGTGACGCAATCGTTTTCGGTCCATGGCCTCTGTCTGTTTTCGCACCATAAGAAATTATGGGGCCGAATTTGCAATGACCAGAAAGTCGTTAAAAGAGGAAAAGTTAGCATTGAGGGGCATATGTTTTGACTGAGAAAAATACAAATTTATTAAATAGCTAGCTTGTAAAAAATACTGGTTATAAAAACTTGATTGACAACTAAGCAGCATGTCTACTATGGGTGTTTCAGAGACAGTGCAAGCACGTTTTTGGGCAATACCTATTTCTGTAACGAACACTCGTAACAGAGCGAGATTTTTCTTTAGTGCATTACCCCCAGTGCCGTAATTTATAAGGGTATCGTGAATCACTAATCGTAAAGAATAACTACACTGTCCTGTACTAATAGACCAAAACTCCATTATCCAGAAATGGATAGGAACACACAGTAAACAGCTCCACCTACCCTCTCCCCCCACCTCCACCCCTGTCCTTCTTCCTTCCTTCACTTCCCTTCTCTCTCTCTGAAAGTTGTTGCAGTTTAAACTTATTTTCTATAGTTTTTCCATCTATCTATCTAATAATAGTAGTTTACCATTGGTGGGGATATATCTAACGATTCACTCGGTTGTTACCTGCCCATTGACCGATATATTTATACACTGATCCACTCAACTCTCTCTCTCTCTCTCTGTTTCTTTATCGTAATTCGAAAAATGAAACAAGAAAATATATTTCATACTTGTATAGCATTAATTAAATACTTTCAAGTTTTTTAATTCAGTCGTAATGATGAATGTAGGTGCATATTACTAGTGCTCGCCAAAATAGTTTAAGCAGGACATAGGTATGTAAAATTTAAAAAATGAGAGAGAGAGAGAGAGAGAGAGAGAGAGGGAGAGAGAGAGAGGACGGAATAGGAAGGGACATTCACTGTGGCCAATCGGTATGTGCTTACCCTCCACTGGGTATAAGACTATAAACAAAACGTTGAAATTGGTGAAATTAGGCTATGTATTGGAAGTATATATACATAAATATTAAAGCAATTTTATCATTATTGCATTACTATGACAACTAGAATTCATGGAAACAGTTTATAATAATGAAACGGCGTATGTGGTGAAGCCTCCACTAATGTGGCAACGATGATTTTGCCATTCTTAGCATGCAAACATTAAAGGTTACATTTATTTCTGGCATACGATTATTTAAGGAAATTCAAAATACTAATAAAGACTGAAATTCAATGAAAAGTGCTAGCAAAAACAAAAAAGCAAAAAAAAAAAAACGTAGGTCCTTTTCCTCTTATTGGGCACTGTTTTTTTCCGTATTCGTTCCTCTATGGTTTTGTTTTTCGGCAGCCAGATGTACGAAAACGTTAAAAACATTTGATTTTATCTACGTTAGAAATATCTGTAATTTTTCGGGGTAATTGGTTGCAAAAAAGGGATAATATACATGAATTAAATCAAAATTTTTAAATAACACTGTGAAATTTAAACTAAATAACGAGTTTAAAAAAAAGGTAAAAAAAACCTGTTTTAGGGAATCAAAAAAAAAACTTTTGGCAGGTTTTCGGTCGGTCTGTCGTCGTCTGCTGTTTGTAATTGTGTTTAAGGCGCGCGCGCTTAGAAACCAGGAACAGCAACGGGTTTAAAAGTGCAATGTGGAGTGAACTGAGACCAAAATGTGTATAATAACAATCAAATAAGCACTGTAGTTTCAGTTGTGATGGCAGTAAGGATAAAAAACCGCCGATTACAAGGTAAGAATGAATTCAGTTCCAACCATAACCCCGGGAATAACAAGTTTCATACTTTCACTAATATAGGCAACAAATTGTTGTTTTATTGTGCTGATTACAACTGCAATCTTGAGTAAGATCAATAAACGTTACATCTACGCTAACATTGTTCAAATGAGTGCTGGGAAGGCTGGGAAAGATGGTGTCCGTCACTGATGAGAACCGTCCATGAAAAACAAAAACGTAGCCGCCATATTGGATTTCAAAACTGCCTTGAAAACATATTTTACGAAGAGCCTCACATGCTTATTTTAGTTCATATGGGGCTTTCATATATCACAATATGTTGACGAAACTTCAGTCTTTTAAATGGTATGCTTAGAGTTGCAATTGTATTCATGTTTCACCAATTAAATATCGAGTGAATAAGACCGTCTACCGTGATGAGGGTTGGCCTGTACTGATGGTTTCCCCCTAATATTTTATTCGGACGACTGCAATTAACCCCAAGGGGCCAGTACTAAACATGGCAAAATACATTGGACGTCCCAATCCCTAGTGGATGTCGTATCCATGGTGGTTACGTTCCTTCAGTCCGTGCGGACTGCTTTGGTAGAAATACCAAAACATCCAATAAGAAAAAAAATTATGACGTAGACGTCAAAAATAAGACAAAAAATTTAAGAAACATAAAAAAAAAAGGACATAAATTTGCATTGCCTAAGTATCAAAATAAGACATCGAAATATGACAAAAAGATATTGAGACAAACATATACAAATGCTTATAAAAAAAAAAAAAATTTCAGTCAGCAAACAAACTGGCCTCCCCCCCCCCCACAACCCTAGCCCGAAAATGACAGAGGACAACTACAGATTAAGGGGTCAGGGCTATTGTGGGAAAATATGACCTAATGTCCTTCCTTAACCTAAACTAGGTTAGGACGCCCTGCTTGGCAAGTGGGGGGGGGGGGGGGGGGCAGCCAGTGTCATGCCACCCCCACCCCCCAAAACCACAAGGGAACAGGTCCTGCAGACGAAAACTGCCCTAACCTTCCCTGGAATGCACTACCCTCACCTAACTCAGGCCACCCATGCCCAAAACGCCAAAATCGTGACCCCCTTACCCTGGCTTTAACCCCAAGGGTACAGTAAGGACCAAAGGCCGGCCGCAAATACCCTTCAGTAATGCCCACAGTGCATCACGTGAGGTACACTGACGGCACTAGGTAACTACCCCCTTACGGAAGTTTAGATTAGGGTCCAGCTGATGGGAATAAGATAAAAATAAGAAGCAAATAAATATGTAAATAAAAAGAAGCGACATCAATGACTGAATTAGAATGTAAATAAATATATTTAAATTTTATAATAAATTTTGAAGGACACTGAAACCTGAATTCAAAATGACAGAAGACAGGCATCCCTGACTACAAAACTACCATACCTTAAGTCTCTAAAGGTTCGTCATAATGCCCAAACATGCCCTACAAATGCCCCAACGATGTTTTTATCAGATAAAATGAAAAGACGTAAACATGCCCTACAAATGCCCCAACGATGTTTTTATCAAATAAAATGAAAAGACGTAAAAAAAAATACGGGATAGGTATCTTCGGGGCAGCCGAACCCCACAACAGACATCGGGGGGAATCATGTTCCTCTCATTTAACCCGAAAATTACCCCATAAATACCCATTCCAACCACAAACAAACGTTCATTTAATAAATCCAAACTTCCCCCGCTCTCATTCAGAACAAAAACACAAAGAAGGGAAGGGTAAATGGCGGAGAATTATGGAAAATATGAAAGTGTCACTCACGGGGAGCACGTTGTTCGCCTTCCGTGCTGTTGAGGAGAGGATTGTTTCGGTGGCGCATAGAAAACGGAGACTCCTTCAGCCCACCAAGGGTCGGTGGCTCGCTTTTACGTAGGGTCTCTCTCTATGATTTCGGGTAATAATGGGTGTTTTGAGCTCATTTCGTTAGATAATCGATGTTCTGATGGGTGATTTTCTTGTAATATATAATTAGAATGTTTTATTTATTGATATTGGCCACTTAATTGGACAATTCTCCAGTTTTCATATCGTTGTCATAGAAAATCACAGATTGCTCGATGCACATCTTCTTATGCTATTACTCTAACAAATGACCGTTAAATGGTTTTAAATACTTTAATACGATATTAACTTATTATGGAACTGATGTGGCCACAAACCAATATATGTAAATAGAGAGAATTTTACTGACGACACAATACAATCCCTTAACCCTCTTTAGTTGGGTGAAATGTAGATGGCTACAGCGTCCGCCAACAAATGCCTTTGAACCAAGTTTGTTTATATCTTATTGTAAAATCTTCCCGAAAACAACGTTGTTAAAGTCACTTACTTGCGTTTTTGTTGAAATTAAAACTATAGAAAGCAGAGACAATAACGTCAAAGACTAGATATTGAAAAAATACGTAACAAAATTGCTACTTGAAATACGGCCTATGTAACGGCTCATCCTATTACCTTCGAACATATTCCAGTCTAGAAATGGCGTTAGTAATTTTAATTCAGCCTTCATTTCTAAACTTTATCTTATCTTATCCATATTTTATTCCATGTTTCCCATAGCAAAAAGACCCAGCATCATAGTGTTTCAATAACCAGTTCATCTGTTTTATCAACCGATTTCCCAGAACTGAAATCTATAAAGTATAATTTTCATGTTCTTAACAGTAACACTTATACATTAGCCAATGTTTCCTTCGTTAATATCATTTTTTAATTGTTTTAGTTACTGTTTCTTCCTTTTTCCCAGGTCAACTACTTTGTGGCGCAATTACCAGTTTTTTTTTTTTATTAATACAGAACACTCAACATAATTTTACTCTAAAAGCGAAATTTCAAAGATAATGGCCAGTAATATGCCTCAACGCATAACTAACCTATACACTACGTCACATACCTTGTCTGCGATTCGAAATTGTAACTAATTATCTTCAGGCAAATATAAAAAAGTTTTCCAAACGATTTTTAGTCCCTGCCAAAATAAACTCAAGTTTATTTATTATTTTGAATGTTTAAATGTAGAAGTTTAGTTTTTCCTTTGTGAAATCTCAATCATTATTTGCTTTTGGGTAGCAATAATATATGGCATTGCGCTTTTATTTATCCATATAATAATTTCATTAATAAACTCAGCTTAGAAGCGGATAAAACATTTAAGTACTATCTATTCCACGAAAAACAATAAATTATTTTTCCATTTTAAGGAAACTATGTATGACAACATAAGACTAGTGCATTATCAAGAATGAAAAATTAACATTTATAGTAGAAAATTGCCTACGCCAAAACAAAATGAAAAAAAAAAAATATGGTGGTCCTATGAGAGAGAGAGAGAGAGAGAGAGAGATGAGAGAGATGAGAGAGAGAGAGAGAGAGAGAGAGAGAGACGAGAGAGAGAGAGAGAGAGAGAGAGAGAGAGAGAGAGAGAGCTATGAGAAGGAAAGGAAAATATAGCGAAAGACTTATTGCTTAAAGAAGAAATAACTGAAAAAAAAATAGAGAAATACCGTAAAGAAAGCGAAAATCAATTGGAAAGATGATGAAATATCTCAGTATGAAAAAAAATGGTGGACATGTTGCAGATTCCCTGAATAAATATCAAGAAATTTGGATAAATAAAGCAAGAAGCTTTTCTTTTAAAGATAAAAGAACACAAAGGGCTAGAGATATAATGTTAAAAGTGTAAAAAGAAATTTTAAAAATGCAAAAAATGAATAAAGATGATCACCGAGAGCAGGAGGAGCCGTCACATAGGCAACATCTCCGCCTTCACCCTGAGTCGACGGAATCTACGTATTTTTGCAATTTCAAAAATTTAATATTTAATCTTGAATTAACTAAGAAAGACATTCTAACCTCTTTGTGAAATGTGTGGGCGTGTCCTTATTGGCTTCTATTTTAACTTCCGGGTCCCACATAGTGGGTCCTGGGGTGAAATATTGGTTGGGGGAAACAGGGCTGAGATTTGGGGAGTGCCAAGGTTACGCTTAAACCTACGTAGCTTTCGAGGATTTATTATATATATTTTATCTATATTATTAATTGTTATGAATGTTTTTTCTTCATAGTATTTTGCTCCTGATAATGTTTTGAATGTTTCTTTTTCGGGTGCCATTTGCTGTGAATTTCGACTTATTTTTATTTATAATATTTTAAAATTAATATTCACTACCTACCTACCTAGTACCCTATGTGACGGTTTCGTTTTAGTGACGTTAAACGTTAATATTTTACGTATTTTTTATTATATATTATTTTAAATGAATTTTATGTCATATTAAAGGCCTAGGTTGACCGTGTGATCGTATTCTGAGCCTATAACCCAGGCCTATTTAGGTTAGGTTAGATTTAGAACCCCATACTTGACGTGCAATATGGATTAGGTTCATTTTCGCTCATTTCTGTCCGTAAGTTTAAAGTTAGGTTCGGTATCCCCCCCCCCCCCCGGTTAATAATTAGGCCTAAATTGTTTACTGTCTTGAGTAGCCGCCTTGCCTAGGCCTTAGGTTGGTTATATAGGGTAAAACTGAAGCCTAATAATGTGGCTCGGTTCGCGAAAGTTGCCGAGACCGGAATATTCACCCCCTTTTGTTTATGTCTGTCTTTCGATTGTGTTTACAAGACTATGTACTGGTTTTATTTAGGGTTATGTCTTTGCGTTCATCCCCAAGGGGCAAGGGGTGGTACTAAGCAAGGTGTCCGTATTCCACATAAACCGGTCATTACTGAACTAGTGGTACGCGGTATTAGGTAGTCTTCAGTTTTACGCGGCTAATGTAGCTTCTCCATGTCATATCCCTCTAGGCCGAACCGAGCTTGGTTGAAAGTAGGCCTAGTGTAGGCGGGAAGTTGGAATTTGAGTAATTATACGGAAAGCTCCGCAGGGTGCAGCGTTTGGTACTTATCTTCGGGTGATGATTTTAAAAATATTATATAAAAAATAAATTTCGCAAATTAATCGCATTTAAAATTTCCTATTGATCTCCCAGTAACCATGTTTAAAAAGAATAAATAATAATATACAACAATTTTTCTATCATTTATTGTAAAGTTTAAAAAATGTTGATTAAAAAAACAATTGTTCCGATACGTAATACAAACCATCGGTCCTTTAACAATAGGAAGTAGCTAGCGGCAGCTGGAACGGTCGTAAGCTTCGAACAAGGGGAGAGAACGGTAGTTAACTGCTTGTCCGACAGTCGCGCGCCGCGCGACTGGGAGGTAAACAAATCACTTTTGCTTTCGGCCGCGGGTGAAGGACGTGTTCGTCATCGCTCTCTGCCCGCTTCATCGTCGTATGCTTTGTTTTATATTGTGTTTTCTACTAATGGTTTGTTTGACTTGAAAATGAAACTGTAAGACACTGTTTTCATTTTCATTACTTAATTATGAACAACATGGAGTTATCGCCGTAGATGCGGCGATTTCCTCTCTTTTCATGAATTGAACCCTTGAATTATGCCTCGGTGCCGAGGGCGGGCGCGCTCGCGCCGAGTCATGTATTTTGGGCGAAAGTGTGTAATTGAAAATGTAAGTACTCTTTCATATATGTTTGCCCTGTGCGTTCGTTACCGAGTGTGTGTTTGCGCTCGGCACGAGCCAATTTTAATTTTGTATAATAGAATGCAATGAAAGTGGATTCGCAATTGCAATATTCTTTTCATTTTCATTTATTTATTTGCATGAATTTAATTTGGATCAATTTTCGTTCTTACCCGGGAATTGATCCTTACGATTTTTTTATGTGAAATGAAATCGCAAGTGGCAGTATTCTGTTTCATTTTCATATATATTTATGATAGCATCATAATTATTGGATCAAGTTTCCGTTCTTACCCGGGGAACTGATCTTTTCCCCTTTAAGTTCTATGAAGTGAATCGCAAGGGCAGTATTCTGTTTCATTTTCATATTACTTTTCACTGCTGTGCGGGGGTAGGGGGAAGCGAAGGTCTGCCAGGAAGTCGTCGGAAAGCTCTCCCGCGACTCCCTTGGTATCCGATTCTTCGTCTTCCTTCCTGCCCCCGCTCAGCTTCTTCGTTGTATTTTGTATTTGGGGTCTTCCTTGCGTTCGGGGTGGGGCATGTCTTCCCCCCCCGTGCGTGAGGGAACCCCTCTTACTAATCTATCTATGTTACCGCAGGTGCTACATCCGTGGGAGACGACCTTGGACAGGTATGGACCACCGCGGAGGCAGGGCGTGCCTAGCATCCACGGGCTGCTGCAGCGTCTAGCGAGGTCTGGGGCGGTCTCCACTACTACCACGGCCGCTTATGCTGCTCCCCCCCCCTCCTGGTCTACACTCCCCATGCTGTGTCGATGACGCCGTCTGCCGTACTAGGGCCGCAGCCGTACCGAGGTGGGGTTGCCGCCGCCGCCTGTTTTTCTTTGTGTTTGCCTGCCCCAGACTTCCGCTGTTCCAGCAGCTCGCCCCGGCCGGACCGCCGCCAGGACCCAGGTTCCGCTGGCTGCCGATGATTCTACGAGGCGATCGCCTGGGCCTGCCGTACCTGCCGCTGATGTGATTCCCGCTGTTGGCTTGGCTGTCCCTTCTGGGTCTACCGCTGCCGCTGTTCCTGCCGCTCCTGAGCTGGTTGCTGTTCCTGTCCGCTCCTGAGCTGGTTGCTGTTCCTGTCGCTCTGATTCCTGTGCTGTCCATGCTGGTCCTGCCCACGGTGTGTCTTCCCCAGTCCCAGGTCCTTCCGGACAGGTGCAGTCGGGCCCTGTTGCTTCGGCAACTGCCCCGGCTCCCTCCTGGATGGAGGACCTGACGACTGTCCTGGCGAGAAGCTGACGAGGAAAGAGGAGAAGAGGAAGCTGTCATCTTCGTCTTCATCGTCTGCTGCTGCCTCTTCCCCTTCGAACTTCTAAGGCCCATAAGCCGAAGAAGAAGAAGGCTGCCTTCCCCCCTAAGAAGTCTCCTTCGGGAACTTCTAAGGGCCCGTCCCACCTCGGTGGGAGGCGGGGGGTCCTTCTGCTGGTCCTCCTGTTCCTTCGGGAGCGGGGCCCGTCTCCCCTTCCGTAAGGAAGAGATAGTCGGGGACCAGAGGAGTATCGGTTAGCTCTGGTACTTCCTCGCCTGGTGCTAGCGGCGATGCGCTACGCCAGGTTCCGGCTCGGTCTCTCGTTCGCGAGAGGATCCCGAGTGTACGTTCTCCCTCGGGAGACCGTGCAGCCAAGTTTCGGCGCCAGAGTTCGCTCGGCGCCAAGACGCGGCACGGAGCAGAGGCGTGTGAGAGACGCTCAGGTGACTCTTGCCAGGCCAGCGGCCGCTCTTGCAGCGACCAGCTGGTAACCCGGGTTTTCCCCCTAAGAAGGCTCCTTCGGGACCTTCTAAGGGCCCGTCTCGCTCCGGCGATTCGGGGAGCTCTTCTGCTGGTCCTCCTGCTCCCTCGGGAACAGGGCCGTCTTTTCTTCTACCAAGGAGAAGAAGACGGGGACCAGAGGAGTACCAGCTTCGGCTGGCACTTCCTCGCCTGGTTCTAGCGGTTCTGCCGCTAAACCAGGATCCGCCTCGGCTTCTCGTTAGCGAGAAGTACCGAGTGGACGGTCTCCCGCGGGAGACCGTCCAGCCAAAAGTCTTGACACTCGAGCTCGCTCGCCGCCAAGACCGAAGCGCGGAGCAGAAGACTGGCGAGTGTCGTGCAGACGACTCTCGCTAGGCCATGGACGCTCTCGCAGCGACCAGCTGGCTGCTCGGGTTGACGTGACGGTCGCTGACCAGCCACGGGTTGAGGCGAGGAAGGGGTCCCGCGGTCGTCGGTACCAAGCCACGGCTGGTACCAGCGCTCGACGCGCCGAGAGGACGCTCGCCGGTCTCACCGCGACAACGAGCCTAGCAGGTCACCTGACGCCGCTCCTATCGGGACCGGGCGGAGACGGTAACCACAACAGTCTCGCCTGACGCTAGACATCAGCGTCGACGTTCTCAGTCGAGCCGCTCGCCATAGGGGAGCGGCACGGCCAGGCCTGCAGATCGATCCCACCGCGGGTTGGTGATCGGCTGCAGCCCCCCACGTACGCTGGTCCTGCCAGCGAGCGGGGGGGAGCGTCAGGTCTGTCTCTCCACTACCTTCAACTTCCTCGGGCTACACCGGGAAGAGCGAGGTAGCTAGGAGTGACCGTGAGAGGTGCGCCGCTCACGATCCCGT
This sequence comes from Macrobrachium nipponense, assembly GCF_015104395.2. Lineage (NCBI taxonomy): Eukaryota > Metazoa > Arthropoda > Malacostraca > Decapoda > Palaemonidae > Macrobrachium > Macrobrachium nipponense. The sequence continues at coordinate 33,428,091 of NC_087222.1, forward strand.
CACGACGCCGCACGTGCCACGTATGGTCTTAGGACCAACCAGGACGTACGCGCAAGTGATTGGAGGCGACCGTCAGGGGGAGAGGGGGTAGCGTCAGTTCTGTCTCTCCGATACCTTCAACTTCCTCGGCATACGCCAGGAAGAGCGAGGTATATAGGAGTGATCGTGAGAGGATGCGCCGCTCACGATCCCGTCACGACGCCGCACGTGCCAGGTTGGTCTTAGGACCAAACAGGACGTACGCGCAAGTGATTGGAGGCAACCGTCAGGGATCTGTTGCTGGCCCTTCTTCTGAAGGAGGAGGGTCCTGGGAGCTGCTCTTGTTGGAGGGACTGGACGGTCCTACTCCTCAAGACGCTGTAACTTCCGAGATTCAGAGTAACTTTACCCAGGTTATTGCACTGATTCGTCAGCACAACGACCGGGGGGAAGGATCGCCGCTCCCACCAGCAGAGCCCATGTCTCTGCTCGAGTCGTTTTGGGGCCCAGAGGGAACCCAAACCGACGGTGGGTTTGCCGCGATCGGAGCTTGCCGATTCTGTCTTGAACCAGAGTCTCTCGTCTCCGGACAAGAAGGCTCTCTCAGTTCTGGCCGGTCGATCAGCTACTTCCAACCTCCTCTACTGCGACAGCGGCGTTTCTACGTGTCTTTCGACACCGTATTTAAATACTCCTTCGGTCCTCCTGAGAGGTTTCGACCTCGACGAGGACTGGAATGAGTCGGAGGACGGTATCGGCTCTCTCCTGTCAGGTGTCAATCAGCCCCACCCAGAAGACGTTCACAGTGGCGGCAGACCCTTACCGACAGTGAGAGTTCGTAACCCTCCTCGGGAAAACGTTTTCTCCTGACGATACGTTTTCCCAGACTCTGAGAGGCCATCGCCGCAAGGCGATGGGGCTGCTCCTACTCTTCTCCAACTGCTAGTTCCACTGGGAAGGCGAGCGAGTATCCAATTCCTCCCCCATTCCCTCTCTCCTTACGGTACGAGGGAAAGGGGAAGGATCCTACAGAGATTTCTCTGTAGGATCCCACGTTGGGGACTGCGCTACCAGGGGAGGACCTTCGAGGGTCCTACCTGACGTAAGCCCCGGTCGTTGAGGAGGGATCCTGCCCCATTCTCGATTTCTACGGGAATCGAGAGGACCACCAGCCGATATCGTTTGACGAATTCGGTGGGGGTTTCGCAGACTGCTTAGAATTCTACGGAATTTCTAGCGCATTCAGAGTGTTAGAGTTTCTTACGATCTCCAAACACTTAGGCGAGACCACGGTCCAAAGTGAGCGAGAATTCCCGATAATTGTTACACGATAATCGGGAACCTCGCTTATGCTCGAATTCCTGTAATTTCTAGCATTTGGAAGAAGACTGCTGCTGAAAGAAGAGTATCTCATAGTAGGCGATTAACCTGGAATAGAGAAGAACGGACGGGAAACTTCCAGTTTGGCTTGAACTATCGTCTTCGGTATTCTGTTCACCATTGAAGCTTTCCTTTGGGAAAGATTCTCCTTCTTTCTCTTGACTAGAGAACGAAGGCGTTCGATCTCCAATCCTTATTCTTCTCATTCCTCGAGAGGAAAAGAATTTAGGATGGAGGTCGTGGTACAGAACCTACAAATATACTACGTATATTACCCTCGCGACATGATTCTTTTAACAGTTGAATTGTCCGGGGGGTAGGCGCATTACCGTAGTTAACTCTACGGTTTGTGACCGAGACGAATTGTATCTTAATTGAACTGCAACTCGGGGTTGCCTGCAACCTCCCAGCAGTTATCAGTTTTCGATTTTAGATACTTGGTATTGTCATAACAAACACCAAATCAGCTTTTGTATTTACCGAAATCCGTTTCGTTTAAATATAATTGCTCGAGCGTATTCTTTATGCTCGATGGTTCTAGCCGAACGCATTCCTTCGTGGAATAATGGATTACCTGGCAACTCAGGATGACGAGTCACCGAGAGCTACTGCGTATTGAACTGCCTGATAGCAGCTCAGTATCAGCTAGGTCTCGGAGATGCACGGTCGGTTACGTCTCTCTCTCCCCTGGTTTGATTGACTACCGAACCGTATCTCTGCCCAACAATCATGGGACTTAGGTCTCTGATTAACGGGGATTCTCGCAATAATGAAGGGACCATCTACTGCTGTGACCGCTCGATTTCATCGCCTTCGACATTGCGAGAATTTTCAACAGAGATATCTCTTGGACTCTTTCATCTTTCTGTTTACGCACGGTAACAGAAGTCTGTACTAGTCTCCCGCTGCATCGCACCGCGATAATGCGAATGATTTTTGCAGACATCTGAGGTTTGTCTTCAAAAAATTTCTCGTATTCGTAGGTGTGCAATTATTCATTGCTCGCCCGAATTAACAGAATGTGTCAGAAGACATCGCCTACTCTCCGACCTGACAGCTCTACTTCCAAATGTTCAGCCCCATGAGAAGCGTTCTTCAGGCAGTATTTCCATGTGTCTTCATTACTGAAAAGCGCTCCGCTTTTATTGCAACTACGATCCTCACCGAACGCAGTCCAGTCGGCAGCTGTCATAGCGCCCAAGTCAGTTACGAACTTCGCTGTGGGACTTAGTTCTGGTTGTTCCATAACAGTTCTTTCTTCGTCCTAACGGCTTGTCACAGTACCCATACCATCGACACCCACCATTGAGTGTCGGTGTCCACCATCCACTACCGAGAAGAACTTCACTGCATGGAGATAGGAGGAAAATGTGAGACACTTCGCTGCAGACGGATAGACCAGTATGGGTACAGGACATCACCGAAGTCGAGAAGAGAGATAGGTCATACGACCATCCCTTCTTTTCCTCTGAGGTAATTGCATGACTTTTCCTGCGAAGTCAAGCATCCAGGGGATGGGGATTCGTGACGCTCGATTTCGTACCGACTTCGTAGCGAAGACTCAGAACCCTTCCCGGTTCCTGACGATCGGTTAGAGTCCTTCACAATCCCCTCCCTAATGGACTTCACCGCCTTCGATGCGAAGGAGATGCTGCTTTGTCCTGTGAAAGCGCGACCGCGCTTTCTGAAGAAACTCGACATCCCAGGCTGTGTTGAAGACTCTTCGTCAGACCAAGATGACCTAGAAGTACACTCCCTCGAGTTACACAAGAACTTCTCCGTGGCGCAGGGTACTGAAGGCAGGGGTCTGGTACAACCAGACCACTGGCACCTACCTTCTACCTTTTGGATATTGCCCACAGGTCCTTGGATCGTTTTTCCTTGGGACCGTGGTGGCTGCTCAACACGTTTGTGTAGCTAACCCAGACCCTAGCAGGCTGAAACAGCATCGAGTCCTGGTGTGACTGTAAGAATAGATAAGTGAATGAGAGAGTGACTGGCTTCTCTTCCTATCTTTTTCTCCCCCTCTACCTGTGGGTAGAGGGATACGGTCATCACCTTGCTGGATAAGGACAAGATGCCGGTGAGCTACTCGACAGAGCCCCATCCTATCCCTTTCACTAGGGATGGGAGCGAATATCCACCACTTCCTCCTACAAGGGGGGGGAAGTGGATGCCAACAAGAGACAAACCATAACTTTATGTTGCCTCTTGAAAATAGGAACTTGTTCTTTGTTTGGCTGGTACGAAGAGATACGCTTGCCTCTCTCTTAGTACTTGGTCCAGAGGTCTGACCATTGATCCTGCGGTGCACACCCCGATCAATCGGACAGAGGCTTGGATCCCTCCCTCGCTCTTACGACCAGGGAGGCATTCCAAGGTTGGGCGAACACCAGTCTGTTCACAAAAGACTCAGATTCCTCCCACCAAGAAGTGAGTCTCCTATTGTTAAAAGGGAACCGAAGGTTTGTATGCCGTGTCGGAACAAATGACAATTTGTCCAAAATTGCATTTTTCCTAACTATACAAACCTGAGGTCCTTTTACACATAGTCCCACCTCATGCCACCCCTCACTCTGCAGTTTTTGCTTGGGCCAAAAGCAAAAGTGATTTGTTTACCTCCCAGTCGCGCTGCGCGCGCCTGTCGGACAAGCAGTTAACTACCGAACCCTTGTTTCGAAAGCTTACGACCTATCCAGCTGCCGCTAGTACCTTTCTATTGTAAAAGGACCTCAGGTTTGTATAGTTAGGAAAAATGCAATTTTGGACAAATTGTCATATCTCGAATATAGCCTAGCCTACACTAGGGTAATCAGTACCATCTTTACATATAGGGTAGCGTACCCCACTACACAGTATACTTATACATATACAGCATAGTAATTATTAATTTGTTCATGAAACTTACCTGTCAGATATATATATAGCTGTATTTTCTGAAGTCCGACAGAATTTCAAAAACTTCCGGCACACGCAGTGGTCGGCCAGGTGGTTAGTACCCATTCCCGCAGCTGGGAGGCGGGTATCAGGAACCATTCCCATTTTCTATTCATAATTTTTCTGTCGCCGGTGCTGGAAACACTGTGTTTCAGTACCTCCGTCTTAGGATTTTGGAAACTTCATTGCCGCTAAGTATCCTAATTATCTTTTAATTTATTTATTTGGATTTGTGGCTAGGCATACGCTATCTTAAATTGATTTGAATTTGATTCATTTTTGCATAAGATATCTGAATCTAGTTAGGCTAGTTTCAGAGGGGGTTGTCTGCTAAGACAGGGTGTGGCTACTGAAAGCTTCAGTAGATCCGCATCTTGGTATGCACGAGGGGTACGGGTCTTGCTTCTTTTGTTGAGATTTTGTCATGTAAGGAGTGTGAGATTTTGTCTAATTCCGTAAGGAAGAGTATGATTCGTATGTACGCAATTAATCAGTAAACATGTCTAATTCCGTAAGGAAGACGTATGATTCGTATGTACGCAATTAATCAGTAAACAAAAGTCAGGGTAGTGAACTTGCTAACCTTCCTGTAGACTTTTTTTTGCCTAACCCTGTAGTATGGCCTACGGGTTATGAATATGTCTGCGAGAGGTGATCGCTCTCCTTCATTGTTGTGTAGAGTGCTACTTCTGTTATTGTTACTCCTAACCTGTAATGTTGCCTTTGGGCCTAAAACAGTGTCTGTAGAGGTTATTGCCCTTTCTCTAATACTCTTTCGATTCGTAAACTTAGAATCGAAAGTGCTTGCTTTAGAGAGCAATAGTGAAATGGCTTAGTGTAGTGGAGGGTGCGTCAGATCGGCCTCATTTCGCCTCTAGGCCGGGACCTCTGCTTGACTCCCAGGACCCGGGGAGAGAGCATGTCGAAAGCCGAAGGAGGGTTACGAGGAACCCCCACCGATCTGGCGTGCCTTCGGCAGTTCTGATGTAAATCCCCAGACTGCCAAAGTGCGTGCCCGTGCACGAATCCTGAAGGATTGCTTCTCGTCCTCCGAAGCGTCCTCCCGCGCAGGGGTTGGAGCTTTCGGAAGGACTCGCGCCCTCTAAATAGAAGCTTTATAGAGGAGGACGCTTCACTTTTCTCTCTCTCTCTCATCATGCGTTTCAGTGAGAAGTAATAAGGCAAACGTCGCCTGAACATGTGTACGTCTTTCCACCGAGAAATACGAAAAAGAAGAAGTCATAGTAGCAGGACGCTTTTGAGCACTGACGTCCGAGCTTTGGTTCTGTGAAGAATAAGAAGAAGGCGTTCCCTCGCCCCTCGTATTCTTACACGATCAACCCTTTCTCCTGAGACTGCTTCGTGCAGTCGGATTTTTCTCTGAGATGTATCTCGCTCTTCCCTGAGGCAGTTTCCTCTCGCTTGTTTTGACGCCTGTCAGGAGCGTGACGCTTCTCTGCACGCTTCTTTGGACGCTCGGCTTGGGCGGGACGCTCGGATGGACGCCAGGCGCGCGCGGGTGCACGCCAAGCGCGCGCCAGTGGACGCCGAGCGTGCACCAGCGCACGCCAGGTGTGTCGCCTGGCTGAACGTTTCTGTTTAACTCTTCAAGCTCTTGTTTTCAGATTTTGGGCCTAAAGAATTTTTACCTCTACCTTCGGTGATACCTTCTACCTCACCTGCAAAGAATGTGAAGCTAAGCAGTGCTTCGGAAGGAAGCTTAAACGTGAACAGGCAACTTTTTCTTCGAAACCCAGCAAGACATCGGGTTTCGCGATTCAAGAGGTCTCTGTCAATTAATATTGCTTTTCGCAAAGGTGGATGGAGTTAAGGAAAGCTCAAGGGAAGATCTTGTTTGCTCTACCGCAGTCAAGACTTTGTGATAAGGCGGTTACGGGTTATGTAAAAGCTCGACATCCCTGCACGTCATGACGCTCGGCTACGTTCAGTAGGATTCTTGCAAAAGCACTCATCAAGAGGACGCTCTTCAGGTAAAGCGCAAGACAGGACTTCCTTTGCCGTACTGCCAATAAATTTAAGTTGCAAGCTTTTTAGTCCATCTGAAAGGGCTTTTTAGATGATAAATTTTGTTAGTTCCTAAGTTCGGGACTACGCTGCCGAAGTTGAACATCGGGGTCCTACCTGCCGAAAGCCCAGTCTCTTATCAGGATTCTTGCCCCTTCCTCGATTGATACGGGAATGGGAAAAATAATATGCTCGACTTCCTGGATTATGTTTTGTCAATTCAGTGACTTTCCCCCATTGACAATACTATACTATCGTTTTGTCAAGTAAGTGGGTATCCCCTCATTGACAAAATATCTCTTTGTCCCGTAAATGGGTTAGTTCTCATTGACAAACATCTCAATAACTTTATATTGCGTAAGCGGATAAGCTCATTTTGACAAGATTCGTAAGAGCCCTCATTCATCAATCACAGACTCGTACAAGTAATAGACTTGTAGACTACATCAATGAACGCTTATGTCCAATAACATAAGAAGCTTGAGCTATCCGCTTCGATTCTCAAAGATTTGTTCAATAAACTTGCCTGTCAGATATGTATGTAGCTGTGTTTCCGAATTCAGCTATAGATATCTCTGCCAGGTAAGTATGAACAAACTTTTGTTGTATCATAACAATTTCATATTTTGCCTTGCGTTATTTTACTACTGGTTGGTTCAAGTCATATAGCTTGCTGTAATTACCTCTTCGGATGACAAACCGAGAGGTCTATTGTCTTTTATTTTAAGGGCATTTAATCGTTACTCCCTGCAGCCTACCAGGAGTTTCCGATTTTTCTTTTACGCGTTGTATGATAGTGTTATGACGACACAAACGCACTTCTATATTTAGTGCCTTCTGTTTCGCTTAAATATACCAGCTTGAGAGTCTCTTTCTGCTCAAAAATAACGGACCTATTTCTTCGTAGAATAGAGTAGCTGGCAACCCACGCATAACGGTAAGAGACGACGAATGTAAGCTGCTGCTGTCACTGTCCGCTCCAGTCCAACCGAGCCAGTCCCAGCTCGTTCGCTGTCATGCGCGGTAGTTTACGTCTCTCTCTCCTGCGGGATTGACTGACTAACTATCTCTGCCCTACAATCAAGGACTTTAGCCTAAGATTGAGGGGATTCCTTACATGAATGAATAAACATTGCATTCGTTTTGCCTTACTATGTTCAACAGAGATATCTCTTAATCCTTTCGGTGCTCGTTACCGCACGGTATAGAACTACGAGTCTACCGCAACATTGCACTATTATATGCTCTCCTGCTTAGGCAAAGCGCAGCCTTATTAGGGAAGTAAGCATACTCGGGGAGGGAATGGATGAGCTTGCTGGGGACCATTTCCTTCCTGAAGAAGTTTGTTTCCCTGAATAGACTGCAATTCAGACCTCCACAGTTTTTTCCTACCGGGAAACTGAAATATTATTCAAGATCTAGGAATGATTCTGAACATCTCTCAGTGCGTCAAGTATCACCTGAGGTGATAGAAAGAAGGTGCCGGACATCTGGATAGGGTTTCAGATGTCCTGGATCTTAATCTGAAAGAAGTAGAAGCAATTCGGTCGTCCCTCCAGTCCTCGAAACGAGTTTTTGGAACCACTGGTCCAGATCAACTCGGATATTCCACAGCTCTCTCATATCTTAAGAAGTATCTTCTCTCGGTCCCTGTTCGAGTTTACGAGAAAGAGCCTATTATAACAACAGGCGTAGAATGTAACGATCCTCTAGAGTTTCGTTACACGATTGCAAAAGTCCGTACGAATCGTCTCGATCGACGGCAGCAACTATTGACTTCCGAGTGGAATCTTTCTTTAGAAGTATGTTGAGAGTTGTGGAGACTTTAGGGACGCCCTTTCATTCTTCTCTTCGATATGTTGAGGACGAAGAGGCTTCTTCTTCTCTGCTCCCTTATTCTCGATCCGGGATCGGTACATTAAACGCCATCCTATGATATTGAACGGGGATGGATGTTTAGGTTCTTTTTCTTTTCCTTTTCCCCTTTTTCAATCGCTTTGGAAATGTAATAAGAGGATTTATGACGTCACAGGGAGCGACAATGATGCTGATCGCCCCATGTTGGCCTTCAGGATCCTGGATTCACAGAGGTCACGTCCTTCCTAGTTCACTCTCCAAGGACCTTTTCCGAGAGAGTCAGTTTACTCTAACTCGAAAGGTACCTATAACCTCTCCGCTCTGAGTCTGACTACGTTCAGACTATCGAGATGTTGACAGGAATAAGATTACCGTCTTCCCTTTCCGTCTGAAGAATGGGATAAGCTGGCAGTCACAACTATTAAAGAATACGCAAATATGTTGTTGACGGCCTTTGGGCTCAGAGATTTGCTTCTGTCAAACAACAAAGCCCTTCACGATCTTTGAGTTCTGTGGAATCTCGAAACTCGCTCACCATCTACTTTTTGTCTCACCTGTTTTCTCGGAGTCAGACACTCGTGCGAGATCAGGCGACATATAGTAGCCCTGAGTTTCTTGTTGACAAAGTCGGTTGCGTTTTTATACACACCCCCGATGATCGTGTAACATGAGACCAGGTTGGACTGTCAGGCATTCTTCCATCGGGACTGAATCGCCTTTTTGCTCCTCGCTCCTTTCTCCTGGCACCAGAAGCTCGAGTCAGGGGTTGCTCAGGAGTTGATTCGCTGACGACGTTGGGTTGCGTTGATACACCCCCCAAGGTTTGCTTAGATTGAATCGCCCAGGCAGTCTAGACACTCATCCTTCAGCGAAGAATAGTGCATTATGGTCTTCAGGGTACAGCCTTGCTGTCCTTGATTCGTCTGACTGGTCAACTGGTCGGTCACCTGACTTTAGTACAGACGGACTGACTGTCCATGTCCAGATCGAAGCTTTCAATAAGGAACTTAGACGTAGTCTGAAGTTCTTGATGTCAAAGCATTTGAACCTCTCCTACCTGTTAACTTCTTGCATGTGATCAGGAAGGCCTTCTTCTAACCACCCTAGATACGACAAAGAGATTTTAAGCCATCGTCACAAGTTTTGGCTTCAGAGAACACAAGGCGGTGTGCTCTCTAAGCCTTCCGTTGTGGCCTAAGAATGGAAACCCGTTTTGTCCTTGGGCCAGGAGCTTTGAAGCAGGATGGCACAAGTTAGTAGGCAGGAGCCAGAGAGAGTCCTGTGCCCTGTCGGGTCTCTCAAGTTTTATCTACATAAAACTCAAGAAGTCGAAGCATTCGGGCAATCTGCAGTGTTTCGAAAAAAGACCAGACTGCCCATATCGAAGAACACCCTGGCTTTAGTGGTTAAGGAAGTTCTTTCAAAAATGCTCCTTCATTTTTGTTTTGCACAAAGATTTGAAATCTTTTTATCTGAATGCTCACGAGGTGAGGGCGCGGCCTCTGGAAGCATTTCAACAGAGCATGGCACTCAGCAACATCCTGAGTACCATGTTTTAGCGAAGCAACTCTGTGTTCACTTCACACTCCCTGCGAGATGTGAAGATGGCATATGAGATCTGCTGCTCGCTAGGGCCATACGTGTCTGCAGACACAATCTTGGGGGCAAGAAGTACCATTCATCCTATCCTGTAGAAAATGGTTAGGAAGAGCTCTTAATTTAGTTGTTGAATCGCCGACAACGGCGACTTCTTAACTCTTAGGCCTTAAGCTGGTATCACACTAGTCATTTCTTGCTCGTGGTTTTGGCCAGCATCCAGCCGATGCTCGCGAGCAAAAGTGTTGTATCGTCACACTAGGAACTCGTGGTTTCGGAGCCGTAGGAAAAGTAAAACAAAACTGATCAGCTGATATCATCATGGCGCCCAGAAATTGTCGGACTGTTGCAAGATGCGCTGCAGTGGTTTATTTCTCGGAAACTTATGTGAATTGCAAGAGTAACAAAAAACGTTTGTGGGTTCAAGAGTGGCTCAGGAGAGTACGTCCTATCAGCAGCAGCCATCTTGTTGTTTATACTATGCTGTGGCTCGCGGCTCGTGGCTGGCTGCTCCGTCCGCTGGGAAGCTAGAATCTCGAGCTAAAAAGCTCCCAACCCGGTTTTTCATTCTCGGCAGCAACGGCTCACTGCTCGAGAAAAAAATGCCTAGTGTGAGGCCAGCTTTAGTTAACACACCTTAACTTTGGCTAGGTTGGTCAGGTGGTGATATATATATATTTATATATATATTTATTTTCTTCTTAGCTCTCATGGTATGGTCAATATGGTCTCGTCACGTCGTGGTCTCGCCCCTGTTGACAGATATCTGGAGTGCACCAGCTATAGGTCGGTCTACCTCGCTGGCAACTCTAGTAGCACAGCAGACTTACGTGGCTATAACCACGAAGCCAGCTATGCTAACAGGTGGAACCAAGATGTAAATCATCTTGCATGCATTTGTTTCCCAAAATCCTTCTATTCTGTCCCTTCCCACCTCCAACGGTGGGATTCAGCTACTATATATATAGTATCTGACAGGTAAGTTTTCATGAACAAAATGATATTGTTATGATACAATAAAGTTTGTTCATACTTACCTGCCAGATATATATAATAACAAGTACCCACCCACCTCCCCTCAGGGGACAGTGGAAATAAAAATTATGAATAGAAAATGGGAATGGTTCCTGATACCCGCCTCCCAGCGGCGGAATGGGTACTAACCACCTGGCCGACCACTGCGTGTGCCGGAAGTTTTTGAAATTCTGTCGGACTTCAGAAAAATACAGCTATATATATCTGCCAGGTAAGTATGAACAAACTTTATTGTATCATAACAATATCATTTTCAGCTAATTCTCTAGGTTTCTTGCATATTGGCACATGATAATTCAGTAAGAGAAATTGAATAACATTAACAAGTTAGCCTAGAGTCTATGATGATACGATACCATGGTAAATCGGACTAAGATTTGGACCGATATCGGCATAATTGAGTGATACCTATCAGGCTGCTGACGCCTACATATAATTATGGAATTAAAAAAATAAGGAATATGCATCTATTTCCATGAGTCTTTTACAAATCATACATTACTCTACCCTATTATATTGTATGTATGTATTCTCATGTTCCATATTGTTTCGTAAAATGCTGACAAAGCAGTCAATGTTTTGGTTTGGAAATCAGCTGATGGGGAATACAAGTTTATTTCGTTGTATTTAACTCAATTTGGAGCAAATTGTTTTGTTTCTAGTTAGTATAAAAGAATATCTAGATACTTTACTTATATTAGACAAGGTAATCTTTTCATTATAAGACATGTTAGTTTTAAGTCGACTTTCGTATTAATTTTAAGTTGAAATACGAATTTAATGTGTCTTGTTGGGAACTAAATTATTTTTTTCATTAACAGATTGCTTTGTGGGCATGTTTATTGGTTAAGGAAAATTACGTGATTCCATTCACTATTTTCACTTGATTTCTTCGTAGTATGAGCTTTACCGTTACGTTAGTATTTTTATCTTTTATCGGCGTGAAAACAGCAGTAAACTGTATTCTTTCAAGACCTGAAGTTTTTATTAAAATTATTCTCTCTCAACGTTATCTACGGTTATGTTTGATCTGATAAGTTTATGTGAGTTTTATCTTTGTTACCGATGCACAATAACAGTCATTAGCACCTCAACACACAAAGAAAACTTGGGCACATGGCAAGGATGGCGCATGTTCTTGCCAGCCAGCAGCTCGCTTGACTCCTCCCAGCCCACATGTGCGTTCGCGCAATCATTCAGCCCTGTTGAGGTGAGCACTTGGCTCGCTTCACAAGAACCTCTCCACTCTCCTCATGGGAGTGCTTCGCCAAGGCATAAGTGCTCTTTTATAGAACATCGCTGCCGTCACCACTGTGGGTTAGTGACCATGCGTGGCTCACCTCTCCTACTGGTTCTGCCAGCAAGACAGGCGAGTGCCCAGCCTCCTCACCTGTTGCATCAACTTCTTGGGGTTTTACTGGGAAGTAAATGCAATCAGGGGGAACTCTGAGGAGTCTGCTCCTCAGAGATCGTCTACAAAAAAGGCCTACGTCTATTGTTTGGTTTTAAGGTAGACCAGGTCATACTTCCAAGTATAGTTCAGGATGGATCCAAGGGGTCTATCGGGGTTTTCCCTCCTGTCGTGAGAGTAGAGTGGGAGGACTGCGCCCTGGAAGAACTCAAGGGTCCTTTTCTTCAGATGCGGACACCCCCTAGATACAGAGGACCTTTGCATAGATCATCGCACTGAATCATCAGCACAGTGATCTTGGGGAAGGGGCCACGGCCTCTTCTGTGGATTACACTTCATGCCTCAAATCCTTTTTGGAAACCTAAGAAGGAACCCAAGGTTTTGGTGAGGCTGCCGCGGTCCTCACTTGTCGAAGGGGTAGTATACTCGATCAAGTGAACAATCTTGTTTCTGGGCAAGAGAGTTCAATTCGGTAGAATCGCTCAGACAAGCTCTCATCCAGGGCTAGTGTGTCTAGGTCTGGACCTTTCGTTGCATCACCTCAATGGCTAGGGGGTCTCCCTCTCTCAGCAATTAGTAACGAACATGGAGGCTACTGCCATGGCAGTCTCCTGGCTGGACCTGTGGTCTTTCACAGTGTCCAAGGTTGCTGCTTCCTCAGGAACTATCGTCCCTGGGGAAGACTTGGCTTTCAAGAGACTGTGACAGTACCGAGGAGGGACACCATCTTGAATGGGATCATCAGGCACATCGGTCCTGAATCGGTACTAACCCTAAGGAATGGACCTTTCCCTAGACAGTTGGTGGATGCTGCAGCGGACAAGTGATGGGCCAATGACTGCAACCGCTTCGTCCACCAGGCAGCGACCAAGACCTCTGGGTCTTCGCGTGCCACTGTGGCCCGCCTTCAGGTCAGGCTATTTCTTCCTCGGCCCCCAGTCTTCGAAGGGTGCTCGGGAACAACCAGCCAATCAATGAATTTGCTCTCTTTTCATGGTCTCTCCCCAGTTGGAGCAACTCAACAATCGATTGCAGATTTCCTTGTCCAGTTTCACTGAGAGAAGTTCCTTTCAGTCCATGCCGTGAAAGGATATTGCTCTGGCTCCATTCCTCATCAGTTGTCGATGCTAATATGGAGCTTCAAACACCCTGCAAACTCAAACCCCCAAAGAAGGATGTGACTTACCTTCCTCAGTTACCGAGGGAAGCTTCAGACGGGAATCCCATACTCACAACTTTTTCAACTAGTTTTAATTTCGGTGAAGTACAGTATGTTAGTAAGCTGCATGGTCTCTTGTATCTAGCCTGGCATTTGGAGGTTTGTGGGTCACTTTCATCCTCTTGCATTCCTGAGTTGGTGGCAAAAACTCAGAACCCATCAGTTCTTGTCAAGAGATTTGAAATTCATTATCCACTTCCTCTGTGATTTCTTATGGTATGTTTCAGATGGATGTTGGGGTGCTATAAGAATAGGACCGGATATCTTAGGCCTGTGTATCAATTGTCTGCACTTATTTGATAGCACCGGCATTCATGAGGAGGCTTAGTCAGACTCACAGAGGCTATAAGTCATCAGACGAGTGTAGCATCCATCCAGTGTTCATGAGAACTCACATTATCAGCTACATTAGATGTCCCTGGCATCAGTTCAAGGTGGTGATGCTTCCACCTTTGAGTAATTAAAAGGCGAGTTTGTAATTTCATAGGAAAAAGTAACAAATCCAAGGAAAAAGTTTTGTGTTACCAACAGGTGATTGGGTGGTACCCCTTCTCTCACCTACCTACCACTAATTAACCAACTTGTTTTTAAGCAATGACTGTTTCCACCTCACGTCAGGAATACTCCTAATTAAAAGGGCTCCTGGTTAGCTATATCTAGGTAAAGTACAAATCATCTCGAATTTGCCATATTATAATTGTAAACTTGGTTGCATTGGCTTCTTTGTACATGTGATAGTTGGGGAGTGTTTTCCATTTTGTTTTGTTTAATGTTTTGAAATGTGGTTTGTAAATATCTTCTCATCTTTTCAGAATAAGTGTAATAAGCCTCACATTAAGTAATGCCATAAAAAATAACATTTTATTGTGGTATGTGGACCTTAGTAATATTTGTAGGACCAGACTTTATATGAAAATATATATGTGGGTCTAGCTTTAATACTTAACAAATACAGACAGATCTAAGTGTAGAGCCTAACAAAGTCTCAAGTGGTGTCTTATCTATGTGGGGTCATGTTTAAAATATGTGTTGATGAAGAGCAAGTTGTGAACAACAGTTTCATGGGACAGAAAAGGTATTTTCCGTGCTCTGAGTTTACAGTCGGTAGAGTTGCAAAGCCAACAGTGGAGAAATATGGAGGTCCTGTGGTCTTTAGTGTGGTCTGTCTATTGCATTGTGTTTGTCATTCTTCTGCTCTCAGCGACAGTCCACCATTACTTCGGGCTGCGGAGGCGTTACATTGAGGTGTTGACAAAGCTCTTCAATTTCGGGCACGATCGAGTGGAGAGAAAACGGCTCCCACTCTTTCAAAACATCGGCGATGAGTCAGAGACTCCAATGGATGACATTAGCCGACCCATCTTCCTGCCAAACCATCCGAAAGCTCCGGGCATGGACAAAGGCGTCAAAGAGGACTTTCATCTCGATCACATTCTGGGGTACGTCGCTGCGGGAATGGCCGCCATCACGGACGACAGCGTCACGAAGTACTTTGAGCCAGAGGAGCTGACCCAGTGGAACCTCTTGTCACGCACCAACAAGGCCTACGAGTTCATTTCATTCCGGCTCACGCTCTGCTGGATGGTGGGGATCCTCGTGCGCTACTTGATCCTTTTCCCCCTGCGGCTCATAATCCTCTTGCTGGGCTTCGTCAACCTGTGTCTGTGCATGTCTGCCGTTGGAGTGCTGCCAGAGTGTGCCCTCAAGAGGTGGATCAACTCTAAACTCTTGGTCTTCTCCTTTGACTTCATAGCTGGGTCACTGTCGCTCGTGGCGACTTTCCACGACATTGACAATGCCCCCAAAGGAGGAGGTATCGCTGTGGCGAACCACACCTCCCCCATCGACGCCTTGGTGTTGGCAACGCATCACTGCTACGACATGGTAAGTGTAAATGACTATAGACACCACCCTACTTGCAAATGAGTATATAATGTAGTATGTACTGTATTAACTTCATTTCGTACTGTACTTAAATAGGCCTCAGTGAAGAGTACAGCAACCAACTTACAAACTTGTTTGTAGTTAGGGTGACTTCAGTGATAATAACTTTGCTTGTTCCCAGGTGGGTCAGAGACATTCCGGAGTCCTGGGCATCTTGTCCTCTGTCCTGTGCAGAGCATCTTCTCACATTTTCTTCGAGCGTTCGGAAGCCAAGGAGAGAGCAGTTGTCATGGACAAGTAAGAGCAAAACCCTCTGGTTTTTGTTTAGATTTTTAGATTCACTCGACAGATTAGCTTTTTTGGGAGCATTCCAAATTGGGACTGTAGTTTTGTTGTGTTCCCAGTAAGTACTTCATGACACAAAACAGATTTTCCATTTGCCATAACAGAATTTGTTGTGTTAAAGGTTCCTCTCTAAATTACAAGATGTAATTATATGGATCACAGTAACCTTAGTACTATTAACCAGTTACCCATTTACAGAATATGTCATCTGCATCTGAATGTGGTTGAATATTAAATGAGTTAAATTCACTGTTGATTGCAACCCTTTTAAACCGTCTCGTCAGATTGCAGATGCATGCCAGCGACCCAAAAATGCCCCCCATCCTGATCTTCCCGGAAGGCGTCTGCGTCAACAACACGTCCGTGATGCAGTTCAAAAAGGGAGCGTTTGAGGTTAGTAGTTCAGATCATATCCTAAGTGACCTTTGCTGATGAACATTTTATCCAATACAACTGATTTCAGAGTTGCATGTCTGGTTTCTTCGAATTGCATAATTGCTTTGACTCGAAAAAACCCTCTGCCCGCAGATCAGACACGGTCATCTACCCAATTGCCATCCGATTCGACGCCAGATTGGCGATCGCGTTTTTGGTGGCAGGACAAGTTTTATCATTACTTGCTGCATATGATGACATCCTGGGCCATCGTCTGCAACGTTTGGTACCTGCCCGCCATGCGGAGAAAGTCAGATGAATCTGCAATTTCTTTTGCAGCTCGGTAAGGAAGAAGAAAGGTTAATTGCGTTGATTTTTACTATTATTATTATCATTAATTAGGCCTTTGACATTTAATGGACTTTACTGCTTACCTCAAAGCAAGCCAAACCCCTTTAGCATTTAAGATGAGGTGCTACTGAAAGTGTTGAATTGTAATTAGGGAGAAATTATATACTATGTACTGTATGTGGAATGATGTCCTATTTTTAAACTATCAGAATTGTTACAGACATTTAGATTGCACTGAATAAAATCAATTTTATTTTCTTCACAGCGTCAAGGCAAAAATAGCCCACCAGGGTGGGCTGATCGACCTGTCTTGGGACGGTTTTCTGAAAGCCTCTCCCATCAAGGAGGAGTGGAAGAAACAGCAGCAGGAAGAGTTTGCCAGACACCTGAATGTCAACGAAGAGGACGAAGATGGCGACAGTAGTATGTGTGACGGGACGTTACCCAACTTTAAAAAGGAACCGGACCAGATGTTGGCCGATTTAAAAAAGGAAAAGCAGGCTTGATTGGGTCTCCAAATCCAGCGCAAGGAGATGAAATGTGAGGATAGCATTACTACCTACCTTTTTTTTTATATGGATAATGAATATGATACGAGACACATCATCAGTTTTATTACTATAGTGATGTGGCGGCATATGACACGAAATGTCCACGGTGGTCTCTCAAATGGTAACCAAGTTGGTGTAGGTCCCTTCATAGAGCAACGCTTGGCACAGTATGCGTTTTATGAGTGGTGTTTGCTATTTCTAGCCACTTAGATTTCCTACCTTATTTTGTCGATCATATGCGGGACATTATTATTACAGGCAGTCCCCCGTTATCAGCGGGGGTTCTGCTCCCAGGGGTGCGCCGATGAGCGAAAACCACCATTAATTGAAACTGCGATGTACGGCACCACTCTGTTAGGTGTGTTATGGCACCATAACTCTATTATCAGCCCCTTATGGTGCCAATAACTGGAATTAACTGCCAGTATTATTATTTAAAGATTACTCCTTAGAGACATGAAGATCCTCAAATGGCTTGTGGTTTGAATTTTATATGCAGCTTTATTTTAAGGTTATTCATATGTCTCACCGAGCATACTGTATACCAAGGGAAGTTTTAGTTCAGATTTTTTGTAAACGAGTCAAATTACGCTGAATTTCTTTTTGCCACTTTCAGATTTCGTCTCGTGGGCAGCCCGAGGAGGAATCCCATACGCACACACCAAGAGTGCCTCCACTACGTTGACCTCTCTCAAAATGCTTCTGAAATTTGCCAAGAGGAAGAGTTGTTCATTTGCTGTAGTATTGATTTAAATACCAATGGAAAGGACTTTGTGACTTGGTATTTTATCTAAATTTTAACAAGATAATTTACAACTTTCATTGTGAATTGTATATCTCGAAATATACAGACAGTGTGTACAAATGAATATCAGACTGGGAGTGCCTCATATAACAGAAAATAGCTCTTTATAGACCCTCCATTTTTTTCATTTCATCGCAGTAGCTATACTGCTTTAGTGTTATGTTTGTGTCGAAGGCTAAAAATGTATCTTAACACATTTTTGGAAGAACGATCCTTAATTTGTGGTGACTGTCATAAGTCAGCTTCTCTCTTCATGGAATTATTAATTTTAAGGTGGCCTCTGAATATATTTAGGGGTCAAGTTACTTCAGGTAGACAATTTGAACGTGGATGTTACTTGCTCTGTTTCCAAAGGGGCCACTTGCTATGTCGCTACGGCTTGAAAAGTTGATCTCGTACAGTTTGAAAAAATTATCTGTACTGGAAACTCATTAGGACGTGCAGTACATAATCTGTAATTAGACTGAAACTGCATATGATATAATGTTCTGGCCCACAGCTCAAGATCTGTTATGTATCTACACAATCAGGTCAGCAACAGATGTGTGATATCTATATTCAACACAAAATACTGTAAGACTACGTGGAAGCCATCAAGATAGGACGAGCGCTAAGGAAACGCTCACTAAGTGCACTTATAAACAAAATAGTTAGCTCCTGTGCGGTGTTTTAGTCAGGTACTCCACAATTTTTAACTTGGCCATTATTAAATAAGAAAAAAGTATATAATGATAGTTTGTGTCTAGCTTTAACTATATATGTTAGTTTGTCCCGTCATATTTCCGACAGGTTCCAGATATGTATTAGGAATTTATTTCTTTCTTGGAGCAGTTTCTGCTCTGTCAGAAGTTTTGATTTTCACAGCACAAAAGGATTTTAATGTTTCTCGTTACTCAGTCTGCATTAGCTTCTGTGGTTTTTTAGATATACGTACGTACGTATTTGTATTTTTATTTTACACTTGTCTTCTTAAATACTATAGGCCTATGTTGCATTTGCATTTAGGTCATTTAGGTTCCTAAGTGATCACTACAGATGATTCTGGTCAGTAATGATGCATTAGACTTTGTGAGTCTTACCAAATGATGTCTTCTGTTTTTCTCACTGTCCTTTTCACTGCATGACTTTTTTCCTGTGTTCTTTGATTATTTATTAATATTTATATAATTGATGTTCAGAGGCCAAGTCGGCTTTCTCATTTAATTTAAAGTTTCGGGTGGTGGTTGGATCCGTCACTGATTGTCATTGCCTGGAATACCAGTAGGCAGTCAAATAACAGACGTTAAATCAAGCACTCAGCTATTCTTAGATTTGATTTTTTCGCAGACTCAAGATGCACAGAGCAAAGTCTATATTTTCTTGAGGATGAGGAAACTTCAAGGTAGTTTTGAAGCTCTAAAAAGAGGACTTGGCTCTCCAATATGTACTGACAGTGCTTCCTCTTCGTATATGCTTGGTTGAGAAAGGACTTAATTTTGTACTTGTATTGAGTGCATCCCTTTTCATCTATGCTTGTACATATATAAGTTTTCTAGGCATAGTCATAAGTTTAAAATGAACTTAAATTCAAGAATAAATCTACGAGGATCAGATATGGGTAGTGAACCTCGCAAGATGAGAAAGTGGCCTGGGAGATTATTGTTCACTTTTGTATGACTGTCTGATTATTTTTTTTTAGAAAAATGGAAGTTTATAAGGTGGCCTCCTGATAGGTCTATTCATATTTAGTGAAATCGGTGTCACTGCATTTAAAACTGAATGACCTCTGGTTGTGATATCTTACCAACCTGACAAGCGATGCTCCTCAAAGGTCTGAGCAGCTATTCTTTAAATGTAGGGGACTGTCCACATCTGAGACTTGCTTTAGAATGACCTCAGAATCTCTAGTAGGCCACGATGTTCATGCTACATATTATCTGTCCTGCCATTCCAGCTCAGTCACTCAGAAATCCTAATCAAATGTGAAGATAGTCAGCGTTAGTTTTGATACTCTGAGGCTAAGTGTGTTTATTTTAGAGCTACGCAATGTACGGTAGAGACCCTTCCACTCCGGAAGGCTTAAATAGTAGTTTGAGCGTTATCAGTTTGAGAAATGTCTCCAAGCAGTCTTGTGCCACTGTGTGCATGTCCGCACAAAGATTAAGTCTTATTTTCCAAATATTTGTAGATGAAGATACAAAGCTAAGCTTTAATTTTATTCTAATTGTTTCGTCTTCTCTCTTGTGCCATCACTTCTGAACGGGATGGTCTGATGCTCTATCATGTCATGTTATGTGCTATGCATTTTCATCTGTTCTTGAAGTGGGCCTATGAAGGCGACAATATTAATATTTTGAATTCTGTGAAATTGTAGAGAATTTGGTGTCTAAATTTTTTATTGCAAAATTCAGTGCTAGTCTTAAGCAGCTGTTCTAACTTTTATTTTCTCCTTTGTTAATTTCAGTTGCAATTAGTGTTATGTAATTAGTGTCATGTAATTAGTATCAAGCAGCTCTATAGCCAAAGGTTTACCAAAAGGGTGATTTTTATACAGCTCAATGAGGCAATCAGCCCAAAATTTGTAGCCAGTCCATTCTGAGACAGTGATTAATACAGATCCAGATTTCTTGATCATTTTGATTGACTCTTAATTTCCTTCTCAGTGCTGAATGACCTTCTAGGTCCAGTGCTTGGCCTCTGGCCAAAATCTAATACTCTGTTCTACAGCATGCTGTATATACAGAATTTGATGAGAAACTGAACTAGGGATGCACTGATACCAAATTTTTTTGACTGATACCAACTTTTAAAGCCGATACTGATACCTTTTACCTTTATATTACTATTGTTATTTAGGAGAATATATATTGTTACTAAAATCATTCTTGTTCTCTGGTTATTGTACATTAAAGTATCAAAAGTTGAAAGGTCATGTAATCTGGTTGTATAAACTGCACGCATCTAATTCCAAGCTGCAGCAGTAGCAGTACAGTAACTCATTGCATCATTCACTTATACCATAACTGTACTGCTCAAGTTAAAATAGTGCCCAACTCCAACAGAATGGCAATTACTCATTGCTGATAAGAAATAGACACAACCATAGTTAATTAAAATTATTACGATAATAAATTGTTATGCACACTGGACAGTATTATGATGCCATCTGTTTTTAAATGATAAACGATGAACCATATTTACAAAGAAATGCCTATAGTATATAGTTGGTTTGGCGGGCTTTGTTAATTTATAAGGCAGTCCCCAGCTTACAACGGTTTCAGCTTACAACATTTCTGAGGTTACGACACTTTTCAATTACGTATATTCATCAGATTATTTAATTATATTCATCAGAAATTATTTCCAGGATTATGCCGCTTAGGACACCAATCCGGCGGAAGAAATATGACTCCAAAAAGGCAAAATAATCAATATTTGAAGGTATTTTTGGTGACAAACAGTAAAAATTCAGTGTACAGAGTTTTGAGTACAACAAAAGCATTAAAAGTAAGGTTTTCTTGGGATTTTTGACGATTTTCAATGACGTTCTGGCTTAAGATGCGTCTGAAGAGCAGAACCCCTGTTGTAAACTGAGGATTGCCTATACATTTTAGGAAGCCTAGGAGGGTTTTAAATTCCTACTATAATGACAAAAATATCGGCTGGTATCAGCAAGAAATTCACCGATACAGATACCGACATCGATACCACAAAGACTCGCAGATACTACCGATACCATACTCGGGCACATCCCTTAAACTTGAAAAAGGTCGACCATATTAAGCTGGTCTCCGGTTCCAATTGGGTTAAACAACTGATATCTGTAGGGCCACCAGTCTCCCTTACGGCGCTCCCTGATTGGTCTCCTGATAAGCCAGTCGATTGGTTGGCTCCTGATAAGCCAATCACTGGGCTGGAAACTTAGTCTCTCTCTCTCTCGAGAGAGAGAGAGTTCACATTGGCAGGATGTATGTTCCACCTCTCCTGAGGGATACTTTTGAAAGACGTATCCCTCATGAGAGGTGGAACATACATCCTGCCTATGTGAACTCTCTTGAGAGAGATTGTAGAGAGTTTCCAGCCCTGTGATTGGCTTATCAGCAGCCAATCAGGAGCGCCGTAAGGGACTGGTGGCTAGGATATCAGATGCACGGGTGATGTGAATCTGCTAATATGAAAAACACTATACTTGACTCATGTTTCATAATATCTCCACAAAGTAAAGTTTCCTTTGAATTTTTCCAATTCGTAATGTAGAAAGAGGGTATTCAATGTGTTTCTTAAACATACACAATATATATGTTGATTTAATTTCTATGCCAACACTTTGCCACTTTGACCAATATATATAATTTTTATATATGCATGGAATTTCGTCTACGCAACCTGATTGCTAATGGGGAAAGTCTTTATTAAAATTGTTCTCACGGAGCGAATATCGGTAACAAAAGAAATACAAAATTAAAAACTTTTAATGTTTTTTTTAGCAAAGAAAGAAAAGCAATCAAGTCTTTTAAAACTTCAGGACAACAAATTCGTAATGCTCCTAAGAACACCTTAAAAATACATAGTTTAAAACCACGGCCAAACTATAGGTGATCCGTGTTTTTAGGACCTACAATAACCGTACCAGACGCACGATCATGACTAACTTTAACGTCAAGATTTAAAAAAAAAGGACTGGAACGTAAAGAGGAGTCACGAACCAGCGCCATTTGAACGAGAAACTTTTTAGATAGTCATTGAATTTTCTCGGTTTTTTAGCGGCAAAAGTCGTTCGTTTGTCACGTAGGCCTAGGGCCGTTCCAAGACGACCCAGGGGCGGCCATATTGGCCAAAAGGGAAGTCGTAGTAACTTGGGGAGAGATTTAGTTTAGGCTGAAACTTATCGTTACTTACGTAGGACTTTCGCGTTTGTCGTTTACAGAAATAAAAATATTAAATGAGCAATATCATCATGTTTGCATTCTCTCTCTCGCTCTCTCTCTCTCTCTCGTCTCTCTCTCTCTCTCTCTCTCTCTCTCTCTCTCTCTCTCTCTCTGTGTGTGTGTGTGTGTGTGTGTCAAGGGAGGTAGTATATCTGCCGTAAAACTTTCTAAAGACAAAAAAAATGTCCCTCTATGGACCTATAAATTCTATAATCGCGAAAGTTTCCAGTCTACAGACCTATACATTCATACAAAACCGTCATTAGACCAATGTTTCGTTCCTCCGACGGGAGCGTCACCTCTCTAAGTACCATAAGTACCGGTGACTTGTTCAGCTTTTTCGGGAGGTCCGGAGCTGGGTGGTCTGGTTCCAGTTATTGTCCAGTTCATTTACAGTGCAGCATATTCTCGCCCCCAGTCACCACGACTTCCCTTTTGTCCGCCGGAGGCCGGACCGAGGTCCTCCTCAGGGAGAGGAACTTCAGAACTTGGAAATCTCGGGATAAAGTTACAAGTAGACGATTTCTAGGTCTAATGGGACAGACAGAGACGACTAACTGGCTGACTGGTGGTTGTGTCTGCCAGTTAAGGGTTCAAGTCTGGCTCAGGACCTTCCAAAGAAGGATTATTTTTTATTAAAGTAATTAAATCATAATATAATTTAATGTCTGTGACTAACCAACCAAAAGTTCGCTCATTTCGAAAGATGAGACGACTTGACTTTAAGAACGTTTGAGCTATTCCTTCGTCCTGTAGAGAGAGAGAGAGAGAGAGAGTCACGAACCAGCTCTAAAAATTGGAGCCATTGGTTGAAAGTGAAACCTAGACCGATGATTACTAAATATAATTTTATTCATTTTGGGCGGTAAAAGTCGGTCGTTTGGCCAATAGGCCGAGGGTCGTTCCAAAACGACCCTGGTGCGGCCATATTGGTCAAAAGGGAAGTCGTAAATAGCTAACTATACAGGAGAGATTTAGAAGAAGAAGAAAGAGAGAGTTCAAACTCCGTCAAAAGTCGACGACCGACCGCCATTTGCAATGAGGGAAACGTCATCCCCTCTGAGCTATAAAAGATTTATATATAATAACATTTCTCTCCCATAGCGACTCAGAGGACTTCCTCCTCCAAAGGGACACAGCACAGCTTCAATAAATGTATGTTACTCGCGAAATGTGAAGATTTATCAAAGAAAACCGAAGTCCCTTCCCGAGCAGAGCGCGCTTAGGAAGAGCGAGAGTCGGGAGACCTCCTGGAAGACCCACAACAACACCTGCAACTTTGAACTCCGAAGTCTCGCGTGACCTTCTACGTTATTGTGGGCGGAGCTTCGCCCTCCCCCCCACCCACATGAAGGGTCGCCCGATATCTTTAAATAACGAATAAATGATAATAAACTAGCCGTATTATGATCAAATAGGGTAAGAGAGTATAAAATAAAGAGTTCCGGACGCTGGGTGACCTCCGTCAAGGGTTTTTCAGAAGCCTCGATGAAATGTTCGAATTTAATGAGAAAGATTTAACGGTACTTCACCAGGTTTCTTTAATGGGACAACGGTTACCTTCACCTCTTCTCTCTCTCTCTCTCTCTCTCTCTCGCTCTCTCTCCATAGAAAACGAAAAAGTAATCTATTGAGAAAATCAGCAAAATTATCCTGCAGCTACGAAGGACATAATTAAATGACTTCGAAAAGGGAGGCGACAGAAGCGGTTGCAGCAGACGCGCCGCCATAGAAGCCGGAGATATCAATAAATCGATGAATGAGACAATGCATTTCACGTAAAGAAGGCTTGAGAATCTCTTCTCTCTCTCTCTCTCTCTTCAGAGGACGAAGGAATAGATCAACGTTCTTAAGTCAAGTCGTCTCATTATCGAAAATGAGCGAACTTTTGGTTCGTCAGTCAACGACATTAAATTATATTATGATTTAATTAATTTAATAAAAAGAAAATAATCTTTCTTTTTGGGAAAGGTCCTGAGCCAGACTTGAACCCTTAACTGGCAGACACAACCACCAGTCAACAGTTAGAGTCGTCTCCTCTGTCCCATTAGACCTAGAAATCGTCCAGTTGTAACTTTATCCGAGATTCCGAGTTCTGGAAGTTTCTCCCCTGAGGAGGACCTCGGTCGGCCTCAGGCAGACAAAAGGGGAAGTCGTGGTGACTGGGGGCGAGATAGCTGCACTGGAAAAATGAACTGGACAATAACTGGAACCAGACACCCAGCTCCGGACCTCCCGAGAAAGGGGAACAAGTCGCTGCTACTTATGTATAGTACTAGAGAGGTGACGCTCCCGTCGGAGGAACGAAACATTTGTCGAATGACGAAATTGTAATGTAAAGGACGGTGGAGTGAAAAACTTCGCTATTATAAGGTAAACAAGGGCGTTTTTTACTCTTCACAAAGATTTTTTACAGATTTCATATACGTCCCTTGAAGAGAGTTACAAGGAGTTGCAGGGATAAGGATGTCTCAAAGACTTGTTTTAGTCCAAACCTATATATGAGGGAGACATCGTGCGCTCACTTATCTCTCGGAGCAGGGTTTTACTGTTCATTCAGTGTCTCCTAGTTTGTCCAGGTTTCTTTTCTTTTAAACTTTTCCACATGTTGCTGTTTACAGTTTCTGGTGGTAGTTATTCCATGTGGCCACATCTTGTATGTGAAGAAGTTCCTGCTATGAGATGTGTTGTGTCTCTACCGTTCTAGTTTCCATCCATTATTTCTTGTCTGGTTTTCGTTTAACGTAAATATGTTACTGTCTACTCTTGTTATGCCTTTCAGTATTTTGAATGTTTCTATTAGTTGTCCTCGCAATCGTCGTGTTTCTAAGCCATACATGTTCAGGCTCTCTAGTCGTCTTTGGTAATCGATTTGCTGATGGATGGAATAACTCGTGGCTCTTACTGTACTCCTTCTAGTCTATTATGTCTTTTCTTAGTGTTGGTGACCAAACCTGTACTGCATATTCAAGATGAAGTCTAATTACTGGTGTGTAGAGCTGCAGCACCGTTTCCTTCTTTCTGTATTTGAACTGCCTCTTTATGTATCACACAGTTTCTATGCCTTCTTTTCAGCTTTTATGCACTGTTTTTGCAGCTTTAAGTCATTGGTAATAATGACTCCAAGGTCCTCTTCTTGTCTACACTATTTATGTCATCCCAAGCAGCAGCAATTGGCATGAAGGCTGTTTGGTCATATTGTAACACTTCACACTTATCCAAGTTAAAAGGCATTTGCCATCTTTTTGACCACTCTCCCATTTTCTTCAGAACTTTCTACTGTCTCTGGGTCAGCTGCATTTACACCTAGTTTGGTGTTTTCAGCAAATTTGGCTCTCCTGCTAGTTAAGCCTACATCAACGTCATTAATGTAAATAAAAAAAAAACAAGAGAGGGCCAAGGATAAAAACCCTGAGGAACTCCGCTTGTCATATCTGCCCATTCTGATTCTTCACCGATTATTAGCTAGCTAGTCTTCGATCCAGTCAACTATTTCGCCTACAATTCCTAAGCTCTGACTTTTGTCATCAGTTTGTCAAAGGCCTTTAGGAAATCTAAGTAGAATCTATCTATTGCAATGCTACTGTCGTCAATACCGTCTCTCCTCCCAAGTGTCTATAAAAGTCCCTCTCCTCTCCTAAGTCTTCGGGAGGTCCGGAGCTCAGTGGTTTGGTTTCAGTCATCGTACGGATAAATTTCAGCCTAAACTAAATCTCTCCCTAAGTTACTACGACTTCCCTTTTGGCCAATATGGCCGCCCCTCGGTCGGCTTTCGAGAGAGAGTTGCCTATTCGCCCACCCTCAGAATGTGTCGCTGAAAATGACGAAAATACGAGTTATGGGTCTAAGGTTCCACTGCAATGCTTGCGATGAGCGACCATATAGGTCTAAAAGCATGTTTTTCTTTTAAACTTTTTTTTTTTTCTAGGAAGGGGGAACTCTCTCTCTCTCTCTCTCTCTCTCTCTCTCTCTCTCTCTCTCTCTCTCTCTCTCTCCTTGCTTCAAAAGGCATCATATACGACCCATCTACAAATGGGCGTGAGTATTGCAACGCCACTTCTGCACACACAATCACTCGATGAACCGTCAGAAACAATCGCATACTTATTTCCACACTCGTGAGCTTCTTTCTGGGATCTCATAAGAGTTCCTCTTACAAAATCCAGTCTTCCGGGACATTATAAACAATATTCTTCATTCTGCAATAAATTTTGGAGGTTATTTTTGACCTTTTGACCTCTCATGACCTTATAGTGATATCGAGATTTAGATTAAAAGTATACCAATGCTAAGAGAATGAATAATAAGTGTTCTGCCGCATAGTTTGTTTTTTCTAAAATAAGTATCAAAATATCTGTACTATAAATAAATGGCCCTCATCTCTTGGACTATGACTATAGTACTATGAAAAAAAACTCCAAGAGGTTTGAGAGGCACAGGATCTGTTTTGTCTGAAGCTGTGTTGACTGTTTAACAACAGGCTCTCTCTCTCTCTCTCTCTCTCTCTCTCTCTCTCTCTCTCTCTTCTTCTTCTTCTTCTTCTCCTCCACCTCTTCTTCTTCTCCTTCTTCCAAGTGCCTATAAAAGTCCCTCTCCTCTCCCAAGACTTCGGGAGGAGGTCCGGAGCTCAGTGGTCTGGTTTTCAGTCATTGTAACGATAAATTTCAGCCTAAACTAAATCTCTCCCTAAGTTACTACGACTTCCCTTTTGGCCAATATGGCCGGCCCTGCGGTCGTCTTTCGAAAGAGAGAGGCCTATTAGCCCACTTCAAAATGTGTCGCTGAAAAATGACGAAAATAGGTTATGGGTGGGGCTAAGGTTCCACTGCAGTGGTCGCGATGAGCGATCATGTAGGTCAAGAGGGGAGGTTTTTCTTTTTAAGGTTTTTTTTCTAAGAGGATCTCTCTCTCTCTCTCTCTCTCTCTCTCTCTCTCTCTCTCTCTCTCCTTGCTTCAAATGGCATAGATACAGATTCATCTAAAAAATGACCGTGAGTATTGCAACGCCATCTCTGCACACAAAATGAGTCAATCAACCATCAGTAACACTCTTCCATCCACGTCGCCATTTTCAAAAAACGTTCCAGATTTTTACCAAGAAGAGGAGGGGAGGGTAAAAGTAAAAGAGAGAGAGAGAGAGAGAGAGAGAGAGAGAGAGAGAGAGAGAGAGAGAGAGAGAGAGATGAGAGAGAGAGAGAGAGAGAGAGAGAGAGAGAGAGAGAGAGATTCTTCTCTCTATCTGCCGTAACACTAGGAGGAACTAATCTATTTAACTCACTAGTTTCTGTGCCTTCCTTTCGGCTTTTGTGGAGTTTTGTGGATTTTAAGTCCTTGGTAATAATGACTCCAAGGTCCTCTTCTTGTTCTTTACTATTTATATCATTCCCAAGCAGCATACAATTGGCATGAGGTTTGTTTTGGTCATATTTGTAACACTTTATACTTATCCAAGTTAAAAGGCATTTGCCATCTTTTTGACAACAAAACATTTTCTTTAGAACTTTCTACTGTCTCTGGGTCAGCTGCATTTGCACCTAATTGGTGTCATCAGCAAATTTGTCTAGCCTGCTAGTTAATCTACATCGATGTCATTAATGTAAAATAAAAAAACAAGAGAGGGCCATGGACAGAACCCTGAGGAACTCCACTTGTTACATATGCCCAGTCTGATTCTTCACCATTTATTATGACTCCGTTTTCTATTAGTTATATCTAGTCTTCGGTCCAGTCTGCTATTTCGCCTACAATTCCTGAAGCTCTAACTTGTTGTCATCAGTTTCTTTGTGTGGGACTTGTCAAAAGGTCTTTTGGAAATCTAAGTCGAGTCTATCTATTGCTCTGCTACTGTCGTCAATACCGACCATGTTATGGAAAAACTCCAAGATGTTTGATAGGCACAGGATCTATTTTGTTTGAAGCCGTGTTGGCTGTTTAACAGTAGGAGGTTATCTCTCTCTCTCTCTCTCTCTCTCTCTCTCTCTCTCTCTCTCTCTCTCTCTCTCTCTCCTCCCAAGTGTCTATAAAAGTCCCTCTCTTCTCCCAAGTCTTGGGAGGTCCGGAGCTCAGTGGTCGGGTTTCAGTCATCGTACGGATAAACTTTCAGCCTAAACTAAATCTCTCCCTAAGTTACTACGACTTCCCTTTTGGCCAATATGGCCGCCCCTCGGTCGTCTCAGAAAGAGAGGCCTATTCGCCCACCCTCAAAATGAGTCATTGGAAAATGACGAAAATACGAGTTCTGGGTCTAAGGTTCCGACAGCAATGCTCGCGATGAGCGACCATATAGGGTCTGAAGGCATGTTTTTCTTTTAAACTTTTTTTTCTAGGAAGGGGGAACTCTCTCTCTCTCTCTCTCTCTCTCTCTCTCTCTCTCTCTCTCTCTCTCTCTCTCTCTCCCTTGCTTCAAAAGGCATATATACAGATCCATCTACTAATGACCGTGAGTATTGCAACGCCACTTCTGCACACACAATCACTCTATTAACCATCAGAAACAATCGCATACTTATCTCCACACTCGTGAGCTGCTTTCTGGAATCTCATAAGAGTTCCTCTTACAAAATCCAGTCTTCCGGGACATTATAAACAATATTCTTCATTCTGCAATAAATTTTGAAGGTTATTTTGACCTTTTGACCTCTCATGACCTTATAGTGATATCCAGATTTAGATTAAAAGTATACCATGCTAAGAGAATGAATAATAAGTGTTCTGCCGCATAGTTTGTTTTTCTAAATAAGTATCAAAACACCTGAAACTTTTATTTTTAATAAATGGCCCTCATCTCTTGAACTATGACTATAGTGCTATGAAAAAACTCCAAGAGATTTGAGAGGCATAGGATCTGTTTTGTCTGAGGCTGTGTGACTGTTTAACAACAGTTCTCTCTCTCTCCCTCTCTCTCTCTTCTTCTTCTCCTTCTTCCAAGCGCCTATAAAAGTCCCTCTCTTCTCTTAGTCTTCGGGAGGTCCGGAGCTCAGTGGTCTGGTTTCAGTCATTGTAACGATAAATTTCAGACTAAACTAAATCTCTCCCTAAGTTACTACGACTTCCCTTTTGGAACATGGCTGCCCTCGTCGTCTTTCGAAAGAGAGAGGCCTATTCGCCCACCTTCAAAATGTGTCGCTGAAAAATGACGAAAATACGGGTTATGGGTCTAAGGTTCCACTGCAGTGGTCGCGATGAGCGATCATGTAGATCTAGAGGGAGGTTTTTTGTCTTTATGGTTTTTTTCTAAGGAGGGTCTCTCTCTTCTCTCTCTCTCTCTCTCTCTCTCTCTCTCTCTCTCTCTCTCTCTCTCCTTGCTTCAAAAGGCACATACAGATTCATTCTACAAATGGACGTGAGTATTGCAACGCCATCTCTGCACACAAAATGAATCAATTAACCATCAGAAACACTCTTCCGTCCACGTCGCTATTTCAAAAAACGTTCCAGACTGTACCAAGAAGAGGAGAGGGTAAAAAGTAAAATGAGAGAGAGAGAGAGAGAGAGAGAGAAGAGAGAGAGAGAGAGAGAGAGATTCTTCTATCTCTGCCGTAACATCAGGAGAAACCAATCTATATAACCCACTAGTTTCTGTGCCTTCTTTTCGGCTTTTGTAGAGTTTGTGGATTTTAAGTCCTTGGTAATAATGACTCCAAGGTCCTCTTCTTGTTCTACACTATTTATGTCATTTCCAAGCAGCATGTAGTTGGCATGAGGTTTGTTTGGTCCTATTTGTAACACTTTACACTTATCCAAGTTAAAAGGCATTTGCCATCTTTTTGACCACTCTCCTATTTTCTTTAAATCATTTCTTAAACTTCCTACTGTCTTTGGGTCAGCTGGATTTACACATAATTTGGTGTCATCTGCAATTTGGCTATCCTGCTAGTGAATCCTACATCGATGTCATTAATGTAAATTAAAAAAACAAGAGAGGGCATGGACCGAACCCTGAGGAACTCCACTTGTTACATCTGCCCATTCTGATTCTTCACAATTTATTATGACTATTTTCTATTAGTTATAGCTAGTCTTCGATCCAGTCTACTATTTCGCCTACAATTCCTAAGCTCTGACTTTTGTCATCAGTTTCTTGTGTGGAACTTTGTCAAAGGCCTTTTGGAAATCTAAGTAGAGTCTATCTATTGCTATGCTACTGTCGTCAATACTGAGCATGTTATGGAAAAACTCCAATAGATTTGATAGGCACAGGATCTGTTTGTCTGAAGCCGTGTTGGCTGTTTAACAGCAGGCTCTCTCTCTCTCTCTCTCTCTCTCTCTCTCTCTCTCTCTCTCTCTTCCCAATGTCTATAAAAGACCCTCTCTTCTCCCAAGGCTTCGGGAGGTCCGGAGCTCAGTGGTTTGGTTTCAGTCATCGTACGGATAAATTTTAGCCTAAACTAAATCTCTCCCTAAGTTACTACGACTTCCCTTTTGGCCAATATGGCCGCCCCTGGGTGTGTTTCAAGAGAGATAGGCCTTTTCGCCCACCCTCAAAATGTGTCGCTGAAAAATGACGAAAATATACACGGGTTATGGGTCTAAGGTTCCACTGCAATGGTCGCGATGAGCGATCATGTAGATCTAGAGGCAAGTTTTTCTTTAAGGTTTTTTTCTAAGGAGGGTCTCTCTCTCTCTCTCTCTCTCTCCCCTTGCTTCAAATGGCATAGATACAGTTTCATCTACAAATGACCGTGAGTATTGCAATGCCATCTCTGCACACAAAATGAATCAATTATCCCATCAGAAAACACTCTTCCGTCCACGTCGCCATTTTCAAAAACGTTCCAGACTTTACAAGAAGAGGAGAGGGTAAAAAGTAAAATGAGAGAGAGAGAGAGAGAGAGAGAGAGAGAGAGAGAGAGAGAGAGAGAGAGAGAGAGAGAGAGAGAGATTCTTCTCTATCTCGCCGTAACACAAGAGGAACCAATCTATATAACCCACTAGTTTCTGTGCCTTCTTTCGGCTTTTGTGGAGTTTTGTGGATTTTAAGTCCTTGGTAAAAATGACTCAAGGTCCTCTTCTGTTCTCCACTATTTATGTCATTTCCAAGCAGCATGTAGTTGGCATGAGGTTTCTTTGATCCTATTTGTAACTTTTACACTTACTATCAAGTTAAAAGGCATTGCCAACTTTTTGATCACTCTCCTATTTTCTTTTAAAATCATTTCTTAAACTTCCTCCTGTCTCTGGGTCAGCTGCATTTACACCTAGTTTGGTGTCATCTGCAAATTGTCTAGCCTGCTAGTTAATTCTACATCGATGTCATTAATGTAAATAAAAAACAAGAGAGGCCCAAGGATAAAACCCTGAGGAACTCTGCTTGTCATATCTACCCATTCTGATTCTTCATCGATTATTACGTTATTTATTGCTCTGCTCTATCCTCAATACTGAGCATGTTTGTCTGAAGCCATGTTGGCTGTTTAACAACTGGTTCTCTCTCTCTCTCTATCTCTCTCTCTCTCTCTCTCTCTCTCTCTCTCTCTCTCTCTCTCTCTCTCTCTCTCCTCCCAAGTGTCTATAAAAGTCCCTCTCCTCTCCCAAGTCTTCGGGAGGTCCGGAGCTCAGTGGTCTGGTTTCAGTCATTGTAACGATAAATTTCAGCCTAAACTAAATCTCTCCCTAAGTTACTACGACTTCCCTTTTGGCCAATATGGCCGCCCCTATGTCGTCTTTCGAGAAAGAGTTGCCTATTCGCCAACCCTCAAAATGTGTCGCTGAAAAATGACGAAAACTATACGGGTTATGGTCTAAGGTTCCACTGCAATGGTCGCGATGAGCGATCATGTAGGTCTAGAGGGAGGTTTTTCTTTTAAGGTTTTTTCTAAAGAGGACTCTCTCTCTCTCTCTCTCTCTATCTCTCTCTCTCTCTCTCTCTCTCTCTTCTCTCCTTGCTTCAAAAGACACATACAGATTCATCTACAAATGGACGTGAGTATTGCAACGCCATCTCTGCACACAAAATGAGTCAATCAACCATCAGAAACACTCTTCCGTCCACGTCGCCATTTTCAAAAACATTCCAGACTTTACCAAGAAGAGGAGAGGGTAAAAAGTAAAATGAGAGAGAGAGAGAGAGAGAGAGAGAGAGAGAGAGAGAGAGAGAGAAACGTGTTGGTAAACAGTTAACACGGCTTCAGACAAAACAGATCCTGCCTATATCAAACCTCTTGGAGTTTTTCATAACACTAGTCATAGTCCAAGAGATGAGGGCCATTTATTTAAAAAAAAATTACCAGATGTTTTGATACTTATTTAGGAAATAACGTCCCTTAGGGGCATTGGAAATGGGCAAACATTAAGTTTTGAGAGTAGTGGGATGTGTAGAGTATTAGTAACACTTTTCCCACCATGTGGAATCTCACCCAGATTTGCTAATACTATTAATTGGTTGAGGGGAATAAAAAACTCTAATTTCTCCAAAACTATTTGATGCAGAACAGAGAATTATGCGGCAGAACACTTATTATTCATTCTCTTAGCATTGGTATACTTTTAATCCAAGTCGGGACATTTATAAGGTCATGAGAGGTCAAAAGGTCAAAAATAACCTTCAAAATTCATTGCAGTATGAAGAATATTGTTTATAATGTCCCGGAAGACTGGATTTTGTAAGAGGAACTCTTATGAGATTCCAGAAAGCAGCTCACGAGTGTGGAGATAAGTACGCGATTGTTTCTGATGGTTAATCGAGTGATGTGTGCAGAAGTGGCGTTTGCAATACTCATGCCCATTTGTAGATGGATCTGTATACCTTTGGAAGCAAGAAGAGAGAGAGAGAGAGAGAGAGAGAGAGAGAGAGAGAGAGAGAGAGAGTGTTCCCCCCAAAGCAAAAAAGAAAAAAAAAAAAGCTATAAAAGAAAAATTTAAAAAACGTGATTCTAGACCTAAATAGTCACCCATCGCGACAATTGCAGGCGGAACCTTAGACCCATAACTCGTATTTTTGTCATTTTCCAGCGACACGTTTTGAGGGTGGGCGAATAGGCCTCTCTCTCTCGAAAGACGACCGAGGGCGGCCATGTTGGCCAAAAGGGGAAGTCGTAGTAACTTAGGGAGAGATTTAGTTTAGTTTAGGCTGAAATTTATCCGTACGATGACTGAAACCAAACCACTGAGCTCCGGACCTCCCGAAGACTTAGAGAAGAGAGGGACTTTTATAGACACTTGGGAGGAGAGAGAGAGAGAGAGAGAGAGAGAGAGAGAGAGAGATTCTTCTCTCTCTCTCTCGCCGTAACATCAAGAGGAACGAACCTCCCAGCAATGTCGGGAGGTCCGGAGCTATGCGGAAACGGTTTCAGTAATTGTCACGATAATTTTGCAGTCCTAACTAAATCTCTCCCCCTAGTTACTACGACTTCCCTTTTAGCCATAGGGCCGCACCCGAGTCGTCCTACGATAGAAATAAGCCCTCGCTCGAACGACCGACGTTTGCCGCGTAAAACGACGAAAGCACGATTATCGGTCTAGGGTTTTCTCTGGCTGAAGTGGCGGGCTCCATTTTGGTGCTGGTTCGCGTTCTACTCCGTCGCCCTTTCTTTCTCTCCCTCGTTCTCTTTCGTTTCTTTTCTCTCTTGTGTTTTTTTTTTTTCTCTCTCTCTCTTTCGCTCAGCTTTCCGATATACAGAGATGCAGAGAGAGAGAGAGAGAGAGAGAGACAAACAAAAGAAATCTACAACACAGACGGACTGGGTGCAACTCTCTCTCCAGCCTTCGAAACCCCTAGTCTCATACTCCCTTCCACCGGTCGAAGATCTGAACATTTTCCCAATTTCTTTTTCCCAAGGGCGTTGCCTACGACTTGGTTCCCTGAGCCAGAGGGACGGGGACGCCCGGTGCGGCTGCAGAGGGCAAAAGGGAAGTCGTATATACTGAGGGAGAAATTAGTCTACGACTGCGAATTAAACTTACATTAACTGAAACCAGACCGCTCAGCTCCGGACCTCCCGACTTCGAAGAGAGAGAAGAAGAGCTTTTAAGTTAGAGTTAGAGAGAGAGAGAGAGAGAGAGAGAGAGAGAGAGAGAGAGAGAGAGAGAGAGACAGAGAGAGAGAGAGAGAGAGAGAGAGAGAGAGACCCGTCTGCTATGCATTAACTGATCATAAAGATGGCGGGTACAATATAGGAAACGGTGAGAAGTAATGAAACGTAATTTTTTTAAAGAAAAATAAAGGCTTCAGTCTAACACTATCGAATATCAATGCTTTCGTCATACCCAATACAGCAACATATGTATAGAACATTTCAGTCACCAGACATATATGCTACACTTTAATGTATTTGCTGATGCTCTCACTTGATAGTAATACTCATTAGAAACACTCTCTTGGACCGTGGATCTATAGGATATCTACCGGTCATGGTACTCATTTTAAAAAGTAAAGTCTTCTAACGACAACTCATAAAACTATTTGAAAAAAACATGTAAGTGTTATACTTACATGTATGAAGCATATGCCAGTGAAATTAATGGTGTGTATATATATATATATATATATATATATATATATATATATATATATATATATATATATATACATACATATATATATATATATATATATATATATATATATATATATATATATATATATAGTTACTCGGCCACTTACAAATACCTCAAACGCTTCGGAGAAAACAGGGTCTGATTGTGAGTATACTGATTGTGATTAAATGGTTTGATTTATCCAACTCTAGATAGCAATAGATGATTCACTTATTTAGTACGATGAAATCTCTGGGAAACAAAGGGACTACTTCACCCTTTCCAAAAAGCCCTTGCAATATCTTGCAAATCTCTAACGAACTTGCTAGGGATACGAGGTGAAGAATTTGCAAAATCACACATTTTGACTGATAGGTTGAATCACTATGGACTGTTTTGGCTGTATTGCACTATTTTTTTCATAGGCGAAAAATACAATGGGCAGAGGAGAAAGCAACCCTTATAATCCTGCGCGTGAGATCGAAGACCTTGTAGTATTCTTGACTGGGACAATCAGG
>NC_087222.1:33464239-33513220 GCF_015104395.2 Macrobrachium nipponense
CCTGATTGTCCCAGTCAATAGAATATTACAAGGTCTTCGATCTCACGCGCAGGAGGTTAAATAAGGGTTGCTTTCTCCTCTGCCCATTGTATTTTTCGCCTATGAAAAAAATGAGTACAATACAGCCAAAAACAGTATATACTCCGTCCATCGTGATTCAACCTGTTAGTCAAAATGTGTGATTTTGCAAATTCTTCCACCTCGTATCCCTAGCAAGTTCGTTAGAGATTTGCAAGATATCACAAGGCCTTTTTGGAAAGGGCGAAGTAGTCCTTTGTTTCCCAGAGATATCATCGTATTAAATAAGTGAATCATCTATTGCTATCTAGAATTGGATAAATCAAAACCATTTATCAACAATCAGTATACTTACAATCAGACCTTTTTCTCCGAAGTGTTTGAGGTATTTGTAAGTGGTCGAGTAACTATATATATATATATATATATATATATATATATCTATATACTATATATATATAGTATATATATATATATATATATATATATATATATTATATATACCGTAATTTATATGCTTCATACATGTAAGTATAACACTTACATGTTTTTTCAAATAGTTTATGAGTTGTTAGAAGACTTTACTTTTTAAAATGAGTACCATGACCGGTAGATAGCCTATAGATCCACGGTCCAAGAAAATGTTTCTGA
Source organism: Macrobrachium nipponense (assembly GCF_015104395.2). NCBI lineage: Eukaryota > Metazoa > Arthropoda > Malacostraca > Decapoda > Palaemonidae > Macrobrachium > Macrobrachium nipponense. Next base: position 33,464,909 of record NC_087222.1, read on the forward strand.
TTAGTATTATTATCAAGTGAGAGCATCAGCAAATACATTAAAGTGTAACATATATATGTCTGGTGACTGAAATGTTCTATACATATGTTGCTGTATTGGGTATGACGAAAGCATTGATATTCGATAGTGTTAGACTGAAGCCTTTATTTTTCTTTAAAAAATTACTACATTTCATTACTTCTCACCGTTTCCTATATTGTACGCCATCTTCATGATCAGTTAAATGCACAGCAGACTGATATATACAGATCTCTCTCTCTCTCTCTCTCTCTCTCTCTCTCTCTCTCTCTCTCTCTCTCTCTCTCTCTCTCTTTCTCTCCCTTAAAAGCTCTTCTTCTGCCAATGTAAAGTCGGGAGGTCCGGAGCTGAGCGGTCTGGTTTCAGTTAATGTAAAGTTAATTCGCAGTCGTAGACTAATTTCTCCCTCAGTATATACGACTTCCCTTTTGCCCTCTGCAGCCGCATCGGGCGTCCCCGTCTTCTGGCTCAGGGGACCAAGCCGTAGGGCAACGCCCTTGGGAGAAAATTGGAAAAATGTTCAGATAATTCGACCGGTGGAAGGGAGTGTGAGACTAGGGTTCGAAGGCTGGAGAGAGAGTTGCACCCAGTCCGTCTGTGTTGTAGATTTCTTTTGTTTCTCTCTCTCTCTCTCTCTCTCTCTGCAGCTCTATATATCGGAAAGCTGAGCGAAAGAGAGAGAGAGAGAGAAAAAAAACGAAAGAGAACGAGAGAGAGAAAGGGAGACGGAGGTAGACGCGAACCAGCGCCAAAATGGAGCCCGCCACTTCAGCCAGAGAAAACCCTAGACCGATAATCGTACTTTCGTCGTTTTACGCGGCAAACGTCGGTCGTTCGAGGCGAAGGCTCATTTCTATCGTAGGACGACTCGGGTGCGGCCCTATTGGCTAAAAGGGAAGTCGTAGTAACTAGGGGAGAGATTTAGTTAGGACTGCAAATTATCGTGACAATTACTGAAACCGTTTCCGCATAGCTCCGGACCTCCCGACTTACGTGGGAGGTTCGTTCCTCTTGATGTTACGGCAGAGAGAGAGAGAGAGAAGAATCTCTCTCTCTCTCTCTCTCTCTCTCTCTCTCTCTCTCTCTCCTCCCAAGTGTCTATAAAAGTCCCTCTCCTCTCCCATGTCTTCGGGAGGTCCGGAGCTCAGTGGTTTGGTTTCAGTCATCGTACGGATAAATTTCAGCCTAAACTAAATCTCTCTAAGTTACTACGACTTCCCCTTTTGGCCACATGGCCGCCCCTGGGTCTCGTCTTTCGAGAGAGAGAGGCCTATTAGCCCACCCTCAAAACGTGTCGCTGGAAAATGACAAAAATACGAGTTATGGGTCTAAGGTTCCGCCTGCAATTGTCGCGATGGGATTTTATGTAGGTCTAGAGGCTGTTTTTCTTTTATGCTTTTTTTTTCTTTGGGGGGAACACTCTCTCTCTCTCTCTCTCTCTCTCTCTCTCTCTCTCTCTCTCTCTCTCTCTCTCTCTCTCTTCTTGCTTCAAAAGGTATATATACAGATCCATCTACTAATGACCGTGAGTATTGCAACGCCACTTCTGCACACACAATCACTCGATGAACCGTCAGAAACAATCGCATACTTATCTCCACACTCGTGAGCTTCTTTCTGAGATCTCATAAGAGTTCCTCTTACAAAATCAGTCTTCCGGGACATTATAAACAATATTCTTCATTCTGCAATGAATCTTGAAGGTTATTTTGGACCTTTTGACCTTTCATGACCTTATAGTGATATCTAGATTTAGATTAAAAGTATACCAATGCTAAGAGAATGAATAATAAGTGTTCTGCCGCATAGTTTGCTTTTCTAAATAAGTATCAAAACATCTGGTACTTTTTTTTTTTTTTTAATAAATGGCCTTCATCTCTTGGACTATGACTATAGTACTATGAAAAAACTCCAAGAGGTTTGAGAGGCACAGGATCTGTTTTGTCTGAAGCTGTGTTGACTGTTTAACAACAGGTTCTCTCTCTCTCTCTCTCTCTCTCTCTCTCTCTCTCTCTCTCTCTCTCTCTCTCTTTCTTCTTCTTCTTCTTCTTCTTCTTCTTCTTCCAAGCGCCTATAAATCATATAAAAGTCCCTCTCTTCTCCCAAGACTTCGGGAGGTCCGGAGCTCAGTGGTCTGGTTTCAGTCATTGTAACGATAAATTTCAGCCTAAACTAAATCTCTCCCTAAGTTACTACGACTTCCCTTTTGGCCAATATGGCCGCCCCTCGGTCGTCTTTCGAGAGAGAGTTGCCTATTCGCCCACCCTCAAAATGTGTCGCTGAAAAATGACGAAAATACGGGTTATGGGTCTAAGGTTCCACTGCAATGGTCGCGATGAGCGATCATGTAGATCTAGAGGCAGGTTTTTCTTTTAAGGTTTTTTCTAAAGAGGATCTCTCTCTCTCTCTCTCTCTCTCTCTCTCTCTCTCTCTCTCTCTCCTTGCTTCAAAAGACACATACAGATTCATCTACAAATGGACGTGAGTATTGCAACGCCATCTCTGCACACAAAATGAATCAATTAACCATCAGAAACACTCTTCCGTCCAGGTCGCCATTTTCAAAAACATTCCAGACTTTACCAAGAAGAGGAGAGGGTAAAAAGTAAAATGAGAGAGAGAGAGAGAGAGAGAGAGAGAGAGAGAGAGAGAGAGAGAGAGAGCAGAGAGAGAGAGATTCTTCTCTTTCTCTGTCGTAACACCAGGAGGAACTAATCTATTTAACCATTAGTTTCTGTGCCTTCTTTTCGGCTTTTGTAGAGTTTTGTGGATTTTAAGTCCTTGGTAATAATGACTCCAAGGTCCTCTTCTTGTTCTACACTATTTATGTCATTTCCAAGCAGCATGTAGTTGGCATGAGGTTTGTTTGGTCCTATTTGTAACACTTTATACTTATCCAAGTTAAAAGGCATTTGCCATCTTTTTGACCACTCTCCTATTTTCTTTAAATCATTTCTTAAACTTCCTACTGTCTCTGGGTCAGCTGCATTTACACCTAATTTGGTGTCATCTGCAAATTTGGCTATCCTGCTAGTTAATCCTACATCGATGTCATTAATGTAAATAAAAAACAAGAGAGGGCCAAGGACCGAACCCTGAGGAACTCCACTTGTTACAGCTACCCATTCTGATTCTTCACAATTTATTATGACTGTTTTCTATTAGTTATAGCTAGTCTTCGATCCAGTCAACTAGTTCGCCTAAAATTCCTGAAGCTCTAACTTTTGTCATCAGTTTCTAGTGAGGAACTTTGTCAAAGGCCTTTTGGAAATCTAAGTAGAGTCTATCTATTGCTCTGCTCTATCCTCAATACCGAGCATGTTTTGTCTGAAGTCATGTTGGCTGTTTTAATTCAAATGGTTTTTCTCTCTCTCTCTCTCTCTCTCTCTCTCTCTCTCTCTCTCCTCCCAACGTGTCTATAAAAGGTCCTCTCCTCTCCCTGTCTTCGGGGGTAGGTCCGGAGCTCAGTGGTTTTGGTTTTCAGTCATCGTAACGGATAAATTTCAGCCTAAACTAAATCTCTCCCTAAGTTACTACGACTTCCCTTTTGGCCAACATGGCCGCCCCTGGGTCGTCTTTCGAGAGAGAGAGGCCTATTCGCCCACCCTCAAAACGTATCGCTGGAAAATGACAAGAATACGAGTTATGGGTCTAAGGTTCCGCCTGCAATTGTCGCGATGGGTGATTATATAGGTCTAGAGGCAAACGTTTTTCTTTTATGCTTTTTTTTTTTTTTCTTTGGGGGGAACTCTCTCTCTCTCTCTCTCTCATCTGGTCTCTCATCTCTCTCTCTCTCTCTCTCTCTCCTTGCTTCTAAAATGGTATACAGATCCATCTACAAATGGGCGTGAGTATTGCAACGCCACTTCTGCACACACAATCACTCGATTAACCATCAGAAACAATCGCATACTTATCTCCACACTCGTAAGCTGCTTTCTGGAATCTCATAGAGTTCCTCTTACAAAATCAGTCTTCCGGGACATTATAAACAATATTCTTCATTCTGCAATGAATCTTGAAGGTTAGGTTATTTTTGACCTTTGACCTTTCATGACCTTATAGTGATATCTATATTTAGATTAAAAGTATACCAATGCTAAGAGAATGAATTAAATAAGTGTTCTGCCGCATAGTTTGCTTTTCTAAATAAGTATCAAAACATCTGGTGCTTTATTATTGTTTTTTTTTTTAATAAATGGCCTTCATCTCCTGGACTATGACTATAGTACTATGTAAAAACTCCGAGAGTTTGAGAGGATAGGATCTGTTTTGTCTGAAGCTGTGTTGACTGTTTAACAACAGGTTCTCTGCTCTCTCTCTCTCCTCTCTCTCTCTCTCATCTCTCTCTCTCTCTCTCTCTCTCTCTCTCTCTCTCTCATTTTACTTTTTACCCTCTCCTCTTCTTAGTAAAGTCTGGAACGTTTTTGAAAATGGCGACGCGGACGGAAGAGTGTTTCTGATGGTTGATTGACTCATTTTGTGTGCATAGATGGCGTTGCAATACTCACGGTCATTTGTAGATGAAACCGTATCTATGCCATTTGAAGCAAGGGGAGAGAGAGAGAGAGAGACCCTCCTTAGAAAACACCTTAAAAAAAAAACCTGCCTCTAGATCTACATGATCGCTCATCGCGACCATCTCAGTGGAACCTTAGACCCATAACCCGTATTTTCGTCATTTTTCAGCGACACATTTTGAGGATAGGCAAATAGGCCTCTCTCTCTCGAAAGACGACCGAGGGGCGGCCATATTGGCCAAAAGGGAAGTCGTAGTAATTTAGGGAGATTTAGTTTTTTAGGCCTGAATTTATCGTTAACATGACTCAAACTAGACCACTGAGCTCCGGACCTCCGAAGTCTTGGAGAAGAGAGGAACTTTTATATGATTTATAGCCGCTTGGAAGGAGAAGAGGTGGAGGAGGAGGAGGAGGAGGAGAAGAAGAAGAAGAAGAAGAAGAAGAAGAAGAAGAAGGACGAAGAAGAAGAAGAAGAGAGAGATTGTTTTAATATCAATTTATTGCGCCCATTGGCGTCCAGACATTTGAGTACATGGTAATACAGTAATATTGTTTAGAGAGGGAGAGAGAGAGAACCTGTTGTTAAACAGTCAACACAGCTTCAGACAAAACAGATCCTGTTCCTCTCAAACCTCTTCTAGTTTTTTCATAGCACTATAGTCATAGTCCAAGAGGTGACGGCCATTTATTAAAATAATAATAATAAAAATAATGGGCAACATTAAATTCTGGGAGCAGTGGGTGTGTGCAGTATTAGTAACACTTTACTACCATGTAGAATCTCGCCCAGATATGTTAATAATATTAGTTTGAGGGAACAAAAACTCCAATTTCTCTAAAGGTATTTGATGCAGAACAGCAAACTATGCGGCAGAACGCTTATTATTCATTCTCTTAGCATTGGTATACTTTTAATCTAAATCTGGATATCACTATAAGGTCATGAAAGGTCAAAAGGTCAAAAATAACCTTCAAGATTCATTGCAGAATGAAGAATATTGTTTATAATGTCCCGGAAGACTGATTTTGTAAGAGGAACTCTTATGAGATCTCAGAAAGAAGCTCACGAGTGTGGAGATAAGTATGCGATTGTTTCTGACGGTTCATCGAGTGATTGTGTGTGCAGAAGTGGCGTTGCAATACTCACGGTCATTAGTAGATGGATCTGTATATATATCCTTTTGAAGCAAGAGAGAGAGAGAGAGAGAGAGAGAGAGAGAGAAGAGAGAGTTGAGAGAGAGAGAGAGAGAGAGAGAGAGAGAGAGAGAGTGTTCCCCCCAAAGAAAAAAAAAAGCATAAAAGAAAAAGAAAAAAAAACATGCCTCTAGGACCTACATAAAATCCCATCGCGACCAATTGCAGGCGGAACCTTAGACCCATAACTCGTATTTTTGTCATTTTCCAGCGACACGTTTTGAGGGTGGGCTAATAGGCCTCTCTCTCTCGAAAGACGACCCAGGGGCGGCCATGTTGGCCAAAAGGGAAGTCGTAGTAACTTAGGGAGAGATTTAGTTTAGGCTGAAATTTATCCAGTGACGATGACTGAAACCAAACCACTGAGCTCCGTACCTCCCGAAGACATGGGAGAGGAGAGGGACTTTTTATAGACACTTGAGAGAGAGAGAGAGAGAGAGAGAGAGAGAGAGAGAGAGAACGTGTTGTTAAACAGTCAACACAGCCTCAGACAAAACAGATCCTATGCCTCTCAAACCTCTTGGAGTTTTTTCATAGCACTATAGTCATAGTCCAAGAGATGAGGGCCATTTATTAAAAAAGAAAAAAAAAAAAGTACCAGATGTTTTAATACTTATTTGGAAAAGCAAACTATGTGGCAGAACACTTATTATTCATTCTCTTAGCATTGGTATACTTTTAATCTAAATCTGGATATCACTATAAGGTCATGAAAGGTCAAAAGGTCAAAGATAACCATCAAAATTTATCGCAGAATGAAGCATGTTGTTTATAATGTCCCGGAAGACTGGATTTTGTAAGAGGAACTCTTATGTGATTCCAGAAAGCAGCTCACGAGTGTGGAGATAAGTACGCGATTGTTTCTGATGGTTAATCGAGTGATTGTGTGTGCAGAAGTGGCGTTGCAATACTCACGCCCATTTGTAGATGGATCTGTATACCTTTTGAAGCAAGAAGAGAGAGAGAGAGAGAGAGAGAGAGAGAGAGAGAGAGAGAGAGAGAGAGTTCCCCCCAAAGAAAAAAAAAAAGCATAAAAAAAAGAAAAACGTGCCTCTAGACCTACATAATCGCTCATCGTGAGCATTGCTTTCAGAACCTTAGACCCATAACTCATATTTTCGTCATTTTCCAGCGCCTCCTATTGCGGGTGGGCTAATAGGCCTCTTTCTCTCGAAAGACGACCGAGGGGCGGCCATGTTGGCCAAAAGGGAAGTCGTAGTAACTTAGGGAGAGATTTAGTTTAGGCTGAAATTTATCCGTACGATGACTGAAACCAAACCACTGAGCTCCGGACCTCCCGAAGACTTGGGAGAGGAGAGGGACTTTTATAGACACTTGGGAGGAGAGAGAAGAGAGAGAGAGAGAGAGATAACCTGCTGTTAAACAGCCAACGCAGCTTCAGACAAAACAGATCCTCTGCCAAATCTCTTGGCGTTTTTCCATGACATGCTCGGTATTGACGACAGTAGCAGATCAATAGATAGACTCGACTTAGATTTCCAAAAGACCTCTGACAAAGATCCACACGAGAAACTGATGACAAAAGTCAGAGCTTAGGAATTGTAGGCGAAATAGTAGACTGGATCGAAGACTGGCTAACTAATTATAGAAAACAGAGAGTCGTAATAATCGGTGAAGAATCAGAATGGGCAGATATAACAAGCGGAGTTCCTCAGGGTTCTATCCTTGGCCCTCTCTTGTTTTTTATTTACAATAATGACGTTGATGTAGGATAACTAGCAGGCTAGCCAAATTTGCAGATGACACCAAATTAGGTGTGAATCCAGCTGACCCAAAGACAGTAGGAAGTTTAAGAAATGATTTAAAGAAAATAGGAGTGGTCAAAAAGATGGCAAATGCCTTTTAACTTGGATAAGTGTAGTGTTACAAATAGGACCAAAGAAACCTCATGCCAACTACATGCTGCTTGGAAATGACATAAATAGTGTAGAACAAGAAGAGGACCTTGGAGTCATTATTACCAAGCACTTAAAATCCACAAAACTGCACAAAAGCCGAAAAGAAGGCGCAGAAAATAGTGGGTTATATAGTTTGGTTCCTCCTGGTGTTACGGCAGAGAGAGAGAAGAATCTCTCTCTCTCTCTCTCTCTCTCTCTCTCTCTCTCTCTCTCTCTCTCTCTCTCTCTCTCTCTCTCATTTTACTTTTTACCCTCTCCTCTTCTTGGTAAAGTCTGGAACGTTTTTGAAAATGGCGACGTGGACGGAAGGGTGTTTCTGATGGTTGATTGACTCATTTTGTGTGCAGAGATGACGTTGCAATACTCACGGTCATTTGTAGATGAATCTGTATATGCCTTTTGAAGCAAGGAGAGAGAGAGAGAGAGAGAGAGAGAGAGAGAGAGAGAGAGAGAGAGAGAGAGAGAGAGAGAGAGAGAGAGACCCTCCTTAGAAAAAACCATAAAAGAAAAACCTCCCTCCAGATCTACATGATTGCTCATCGCGACCACTGCAGTGGAACCTTAGACCCATAACCCGTATTTTCGTCATTTTTCAGCGACACATTTTGAAGGTGGGCGAATAGGCCTCTCTCTTTCGAAAGACGACCGAGGGGCGGCCATGTTGGCCAAAAGGGAAGTCGTAGTAACTTAGGGAGAGATTTAGTTTAGGCTGAAATTTATCGTTACAATGACTGAAACCAGACCACTGAGCTCCGGACCTCCCGAAGACTAAGGAGAAGAGAGGGACTTTTATAGGCGCTTGGAAGAAGGAGAAGAAGAAGAGGTGGAGGAGGAGGAGGAGAAGAAGAAGGAGAGGTGGATAAGAAGAAGAAGAAGAAGAGAGAGAGAGGGAGAGAGAGAGAACCTGTTGTTAAACAGTCAACACAGCCTCAGACAAAACAGATCCTATGCCTCTCAAATCTCTTGGAGTTTTTTCATAGCACTATAGTCATAGTCCAAGAGATGAGGGCCATTTATTAAAAGATAAAAAAAGTACCAGATGTTTTGATACTTATTTAGAAAAGCAAACTATGCGGCAGAACACTTATTATTCATTCTCTTAGCATTGGTATACTTTTAATCTAAATCTGGATATCACTATAAGATCATGAAAGGTCAAAAGGTCAAAAATAACCTTCAATATTTATTGTAGAATGAAGAATATTGTTTATAATGTCCCGGAAGACTGATTTTGTAAGAGGAACTCTTATGAGATCTCAGAAAGAAGCTCACGAGTGTGGAGATAAGTATGCGATTGTTTCTGATGGTTAATAGAGTGATTGTGTGTGCAGAGGTGGCGTTGCAATACTCACGGTCATTTGAAGATGGATCTGTATATATGCCTTTTGAAGCAAGGAGAGAGACAGAGAGTTCCCCCTTCCTAGAAAAACGTATTAAAGAAAAACATGCTTTTAGACCTATATGGTCGCTCATCGCGAGCATTGCTGTCGGAACATTTGACCCATAACTCGTATTTCGTCATTTTCAACGACACCTTTTGCGGGTGGCTAATAGGCCTCTCTCTCTCGAAAGACGACCCAGGGGCGGCCATTTTGGCCAAAAGGGAAGTCGTAGTAACTTAGGGAGAGATTTAGTTTAGGCTGAAATTTATCCGTACGATGACTGAAACCAAACCACTGAGCTCCGGGACCCTCCCGAAGACATGGAGAGGAGAGGGAGGGAATTTTGTTAATAGACACTTGGGAGGAGAGACGGTATTGACGACAGTAGCATTGCAATAGATAGATTCTACTTAGATTTCCTAAAGGCCTTTGACAAACTGATGACAAAAGTCAGAGCTTAGGAATTGTAGGCGAAATAGTTGACTGGATCGAAGACTAACTAGCTAATAATCGGTGAAGAATCAGAATGGGCAGATATGACAAGCGGAGTTCCTCAGGGTTTTATCCTTGGCCCTCTCTTGTTTTTTTATTTACATTAATGACGTTGATGTAGGCTTAACTAGCAGGATAGCCAAATTTGCTGAAAACACCAAACTAGGTGTAAATGCAGCTGACCCAGAGACAGTAGAAAGTTCTGAAGAAAATGGGAGAGTGGTCAAAAAGATGGCAAATGCCTTTTAACTTGGATAAGTGTGAAGTGTTACAAATAGGACCAAACAGCCTTCATGCCAATTGCATGCTGCTTGGGAATGACATAAATAGTGTAGAACAAGAAGAGGACCTTGGAGTCATTATTACCAATGACTTAAAAGCTGCAAAACAGTGCATAAAAGCTGAAAAGAAGGCATAGAAACTAGTGTGATACATAAAGAGGCAGTTCAAATACAGAAAGAAGGAAACGGTGCTGCAGCTCTACACACCAGTAATTAGACTTCATCTTGAATATGCAGTACAGGTTTGGTCACCAACACTAAGAAAAGACATAAATAGACTAGAAGGAGTACAAGTAAGAGCCACAAGTTAATTCCATCCATCAGGCAAATCGGTTACCAAAGACGACTAGAGAGCCTGAACATATATGGCTTAGAAACACGACGATTGCGAGGACAACTAATAGAAACATTTAAAATACTGAAAGGCATAACAAGAGTAGACAGTAACATATTTACGTTAAACGAAAACCAGATAAGAAATAATGGATGGAAACTAGAACGGTAGAGACACAACACATCTCATAGCAGGAACTTCTTCACATACAAGATGTGGCACATGGAATAAACTACCACCAGAAACTGTAAACAGCAACAGTGTGGAAAAGTTTAAAAGAAACCTGGACAAACTAGGAGGACACTGAATGAACAGTAAAACCTGCTCCGAGAGATAAGTGAGCGCACGATGTCTCCTCATATATAGGTTGGACTAACAAGTCTTTGAGACATCCTTATCCTGGCAACTCCTTGTAACTCTCTCAAGGGACGTATATGAAATCCTGTAAAATCTTTGTGAAGAGTAAAACTCCCTTGTTTACCTATAATAGCGAAAGTTTTCACTCCACCGTCCTTTACATTACAATCCGTCATTAGACCAATGTTTCGTTCCTCCGACGGGAGCGTCACCTCTCTAGTACCATAGATAAGTAGCAGCGACTTGTTCTTCTTCCTCGGGAGGTCCGGAGCTGGGTGGTCTGGTTTCAGTTATTGTCCAGTTCATTTCCAGTGCAGCATATCTCGCCCCCAGTCACCACGACTTCCCTTTTGTACGTCCGAGGCCGGACCGAGGTGTTCCTCAGGGAGAGGAACTTCCAGGACTCGGAAATCTCGGGATAAAGTTACAAGTAGACGATTTCTAGGTCTAATGGGACAGAGGAGGCGAGTCTTAACTGGCTGACTTGTGGTTCAGTCAGCCAGTTAAGGGTTCAAGTCTGGCTCAGGACCTTCCCAAGAAGGATTATTTTTTTAATAAAGTAATTAAATCATAATATAATTTATTGTCGTTGACTGACGAACCATAATTTATTGTCGTTGACTGACGAACCAAAAGTTCGCTCATTTCGATGATGAGACGACTTGACTTTAAGAACGTTGATCTGTTCCTTCGTTCTCTGGAGAGAGAGAGAGAGTGAGAGAGAGATTCTCAAGCCTTCTTTACGTGAAATGCATTGTCTCATTCATCGATTTATTGATAGCTCCAGCTTCTATGGCGGCGCATCTGCCTGCAACCGCTTCTGTCGCCTCCTTTTCGAAGTTATTTAATTTTGTCCTTCGTAGCTGCAGGATAATTTTGCCGATTTCTCAATAGATTACTTTTTCGTTTTCTATGGAGAGAGAGAGAGAGAGAGAGAGAGAGAGAGAGAGAGAGAGAGAGAGAGAGAGAGAGAGAGAGAGAGAGTGTGTCCCAAGAAGACCTGGGGTAAGTTACCGTTAAATCTTTCTCATTAAATTCGAACACTTCTATTGAGGTTTCTGAAACCCTCGACGGAGTCACCCAGCGCCCTTTTAACTTTTATTATTACAATCTCCACCTTATTTAACATCATAATACGACCTTGTTTATTATCATTTATTCGTTATTTAAAGATAATCGGGCGACCCTTCATGTTGGGGGGAAGGGCGAAGCTCCGCCCACTAACGTAGAAGGTCACGCGAGACTTCAGAGTCAAAGTTGCAGGTGTTGTTGTGGGTCTTCCAAGGAGGTCTCCCGACTCTCGCTCTTCCTAAAGCGCGCTTCTGCTTCGGGAAGGACTTCGGTTTTCTTTGATAAATCTTCGCGTTTCGCGAGTAACATATGATTTTTTAAAGCTGTGCTGTGTCCCTTTGGAGGAGGAAGTCCTCTGAGTCGCTATGTGAAGAGAAATATTATTATATATAAATCTTTTACAGCTCAGAGGGGATGACGTTTCCCCATTGCAAATGGCGGTCGGTTGTCGACTTTTGACGGAGTTTGAACTCTCTTCTTCTTCTTCTAAATCTCTCCTGTATAGTTACTTTACGACTTCCCTTTTGACCAATATGGCAGCACCGGGGTCGTTTTGGAACGACCCTCGGCCTACTGGCCAAACGACCGACTTTTGCCGCCCAAAATGAATAAAATTATACCAGTAATCATCTAGGTTTCACTTTCAAACAATGGCTCCATTTTAGAGCTGGTTCGTGACACACTCTCTCTCTCTCTCTCTCTCTCTCTCTCTCTCTCTGGGAAGAAGAAGATCTTGGACTTTGTCAACAAGCGCATTTGTATGCTCTGAAAACTTTCTCGATTATTTAGGCGATACGAAGATCTACATCACCTAGAATTGACTGAAAGCTGTGATAGCACTTAGTGGTCAGTGCTATGACATTAGTGTGTTTACGAGTTTTTTGAACTTAGACTTTATTTAGGATTAAAAATTCGTTCACTCGGCCATACCACTACTTTCAAATTTTTCCTAAACCGCGCATGCGCAGTACAGAGTATGTGACGTGGTTATCCCTGTCATGGCTATGTTACTGTACCATAGAACGAAATTAGATACGGGCGGGCATTGTTAAAACACCAGTAGATAATGACTATGGAATTCTCGGGACCTGGTACTCTCGCTGATGTTGAGGAGGACCTTGCTCTAAGTGATGATAATGTTGAAGAACATCTGCTTACGCAGGAACATTGGCCACGACTTGTCTCTACTAAATCTCATAAGTTGATCCCTGCTGGTGCAGCTCCTAGTCTCATGGACCATACCTATACCTCCAACAAACGATGTATGGAGCATGATTCAGATAGCAGTAATGAGCCATCATCCCCTGCTGCTAAAACTACAAAGTGTGAGCTTCCTCCTCTCAAAATAAAGTTCTAAATAATCCCTGCCTAGACCTGCTTTTCAGATTATACCTACCATGGCTACAAAAACTGTTCTCCCTCCCGCCTTTGCTCCACGTGCTGAATACATAAAGCTCTTATTTAGAGAGAATCCGGGGTTAATGTGAAGCTTCGCTGGCTATCGGAGGTTACCAAGATGTTCAGCCTCGATCGGGAATTGGCTGAAGTTAAAATGTCTGCGGTCACTTCTCGATTTGTATACATTTCGAGGCATCGCCTGGATATCATAAACAGGGTCAAGGGTGGTGAGGTTCTGTCACTTATGTTAGATGTTCAGGATGATGTAAACAGACCCCGTAAGTTCCCTACATATCTCATCACTCGATATCCTGTGGATGTAGACCCTTCATTAGCTAAGGAACTGGAAGGGGTGCACACTGTACGTCGTTTTTCCTACAGGATGGAAGTCCATCAATCGTATTGTCATTACTTGGAGCCACCCAGATCCACCCCGCCTTTTGTTAACTTCTCCTTCCTCCCTTGTCTACCATCATGTGAACTACGCAGAAATGCCAGACGAAAAGCCGTGGTGCTTCAAATGCTGGGGTATCGGTTCACATCTCACGATACTGTGCTGCCCCTGAAAAGTGTGCATTTTGTGCTGCTGAGCATGACAGTCGGACCTGCCCTCATCGGCCCCCTGTACCACCCACAGTGGTTGACAGTTCTTCGGCATCAACATCAAGCTCATTACCTCTACCTACACCGGACTCCTCGCATTGGAAATGCCCGAGATTTAATTGAAGCCTGGAGTCAATGTGTGGCATGGCGGTACCAGGCGTTCAGGTCTGCATCGAACCAGCTTATTGCAACAAACAGCTTCCAGTGCCATCAATCATACCCACTGTTTACTGCCTCCTCACAAGTGACTACACTTCGTAATGCTGTAGATGTCCTCAAGTCTCGGTGTGACTCCCTTACATCACGTTTTGAAGCCATTGAATCTCGTTTAGAGAGCATGGACACTCGCATCGACAGTCTCGTAACCTCCTTTGACAATCTAACTTCTAAATTTGCTACTAATGATAACACACTACAATCTCTTGTTGAAGCTCAGCAGGTTGTTATCACATCAGTTACTACACTCACTGAGAAACTTGACTCACTTGCTACACGTCTTGAGAGTGTTACTAATCCCCATACAGGACCATTGCCACGTGATACACCACCAATTCATACCGGTGTTACCACTGCCTCTTTATCTAGTCGCCGTTCTTCCAAGGACATGTTCGATAACCAAGTAAGCTTAATATCATCTCATGGAATGCCTGTGGTATTACAAACTGGGCAAAAACTTTCTGCACTTAAGGGAATTGTACATAGTCACCACCCAGATGTTATTCTAATTCAGGAAGCTTTTGTTGGTAATGCTCAGCCAAGGGAAGAAGCTCCCTCGCTCACTGGCTATGTGTCCTACGTCCATTTAGTAAGACATGGCCTCATCACCTATATACGCACTTCAATTCAGCATAGACCTCTCCCAACTCTGAGGGATAAAGATACAACATTTCAATTATTTGAGATTACTGTTGGCGGAGGCACCATACGACTGTGCAATGTATATGCAGCACCAGGTAGAATAATACAACCAAGCTTACAGCCCCAACCCTTCGTGGTATGGTTTTACATGGGAGATTTTGTTAATGCCCGTCATCCAGACTTGGGAGATCTTGCTGGCACTGTGAACCGCAATGGGAATCTACTTCTAGGATACATTCGTCGAAATCAACTGACCCGTTGGGACACTGGTGGATCTACGCATGCACGAGGTGGTACTTTGGATCACATCTTGACCTGTGGACTCGTACCTTCCCGAGTCAATTGTGTAACGGTTCCTACGCTCTTCTCTGATCACATTGGTCTCAGCATCCAATATTCCCTTCCCGCTACACCTACTCCAATACACAATCGCACTTGCATCACAATTCCTTCCGCTAAGTACCAGCCTACGTACATTTCATATATGACTAACCTTCGACCCACATTTGACCTCCACTGTCCGGAGAAACTTTACTCCTTACTGTTAGTACCACACATGCTTTCCACACACAATATATCAGAAAGCCTCATATCAGCATCGTGTTGGTGCTATGACACTGGATAATCGAATTTCTCAGGCAGAAAAGAAGGCGATGGATGATGGCCTTGCCTTTATGAGACAACCAAGTCCTGAGACTCTGCACCAGTATCAACTATCGAGAGATGATCTAGTTGCTCTACAGCAATGTGTACAAACAGATTCCTGGCACAAATTAACAGACAGTATCAACCATCAAACAAGCATCGGTTCCATGTGGCACCTCATCAACAGGATTGTGAAGAAGAAACTCCCAAGTGTCCTCCACCACAGCCCTGCTCAGTATGCACAGGACCTTATTGATGAGTGGTCAGCACAGTCACGAACCATCAACCTTCCAGCTCATATACAAGACTCTCTCTCTTCACATAAAAACCATCGTGCCTTACGTCTCAGTTCCGCCTTACTAAGCAGTGATGAAGAGGATGATGTACCCATAACTAAGGGAGAGCTACGACGTGCCTTAGCAAGGAGTAAGAAGTCACTCCTGGTGATGATGGCATCACCTATGCAGTCCTTTGCACACTCATAAAAATACCTGGCAACCCTCTCCTCCGGCTCTACAACCTCTGCCTCTGCCTGGGATATGTGCCCCTAGCATGGACTCATAGTTAACAATTATAAACCCGTTTCCCA
This sequence comes from Macrobrachium nipponense, assembly GCF_015104395.2. Taxonomy (NCBI): domain Eukaryota; kingdom Metazoa; phylum Arthropoda; class Malacostraca; order Decapoda; family Palaemonidae; genus Macrobrachium; species Macrobrachium nipponense. The sequence goes on from NC_087222.1 coordinate 33,480,570, forward strand.
AGCCTGGCACTGACAAATTTCGTCCTTTCCCTCCCCTCCACCTCCTGTTCTTCTGCAAAGTATTTGAACGTATCCTCCTCTCACGCCTTATGTTCCGGCTGCAAGATAAGCTTTCATCTAGAATATATGGCTTCCTACCCCAACGAGGAACACATCATTGTCTCATGGAGCTCTACACTCGTCTCTCCAAAAAACCAAGTGTGACCCCAGTGTTGTAGCCTTCATTGATTTGAAAAGTGCATTTGATGTTGCAAATAGAGACATTATTTTAGACCAGCTTATTGATTTTGGAATCAAGGGAAAACTTTTGAGGTGGATACGGGGATATCTTCGAAATAGAGTCTCTCGTGTGTGTTTAAGGGAGCATTGAGCACTGCAAAGGAACTTGAAACTTGGTACTCCACAAGGGGGGTACTTAGTCCCGTTTTTATTTAATATCCTCCTACATCGCCTTCTCTCCTTACTTCCTAATACTGATAACACAACCATCACTTGCTACTTCGCAGACGATATTTGCATTCATTCAACCTCCCCGGATCACTTGCAACGCTTCCTTTCTTCCTTCTATGAATCAGCATCTCCTGTGGTCTTATCATCTCCCCACGGAAAAAGTAGATCTTCTCCCCAAGGCCAGCAAGAATTTACCAGAATTTACTGTGGGGAACAATGTTGTACCTTTATGCACACAGTATATTTATTTTGGGGAGCGCCAGTGCGAATTACACCATCCATCCTAGCAAGACAGAGAGTACATCCCATTGTTCAAGATCTCTGGCCCCTGGTTTACAGCGACGCCTGACTCCTCTCAAGTGGCTTACTACTTATTCTGCAGGAGTATCTATCCCAGTTGCCAGAAACATATATATTGCTTTCATCCGCTCAGTGATAGAATTTATCTTTCCCCTGCACTATGTCAACTCTCCAGATCAACTCTACAGCCGCTTGAAAAAATTCCAGAACCAAGCAATGAGATTCATTCTAGGTTGTCCAGCATCCCACTAGAATTGTAAACATGCAACACGAACTCCGTCTCCCTCCACTCGTTGAGCGAATATACTCCAATGTCACCTACTTCAGTATCAAATGCCTGTATTACCCTCACCTGTCTCCTCACTATTCAAACATCATCAGAACTTCTCTGGATCTAGATGCACCTCGTCCACAACTACGCCAGGGGGGACGTACACTAGTTAGTACTGTCTGTTCAAGATTCGGGGGCTTGACATCAACATCGTGGCAGAGAATGTGGATCATGGCCCTTGCACCCTGGCAGACTCCTGTGCCAGCAATCTCTTACACTCCAGTCTCTAAGACTGACTTGCCTCAACTTCAAAACAACAACGTGCATTGGAGACCATCGACAGACTATCCTCATCCCTCAGTGTAGCCCATCACCTCTACACAGACGGCTCCCTACAGCAGGATGGCAGTGCTGGATGTGCTGTTTTCTCCCCCACTTTGGAAACCCCCGCCAGGGGGCTGGATAGGCCGTCGCCTCCCAGAGTCATCAAGCTCCACGTATTGTGAACTACATGGACTTTCTAGATGCAGTTATTTTAATCACAAACGGACCAGAAACAATGGCTTGATCATCTGCGACTCGCAACCAGCACTCCAAGCCCCTTTCATCACATAAGCCAGCATACCAGCCCCTGTTACACAAATACATAGGCAACTAGACATGGCCAACATGAGCTCACTGGTAGTGCACTTCCTATGGATTCCCTCTCACGTGGGTCTTCTGGCTAACAACACCGTTGACCATCTCGCAAAGGCTGCCTGTCAGCTGGATCCTCCAGATGCTGATGCTCCCAGTCCATCTCTCTTGTGCTGCAGAAAAATGGTGCGCCAAGCTGCTCGCTCACCTACTCATCATCGTAGTAATGCGAGAGAGCCACCAGTGTATCAATACAGCATTATGATCACTTCTTTCCTCACCAACACAAGTATCGCCGCAGAGGACTCATGGTTCGTCAAAATAACGTTGTTTGTGCGCGTCTTCGGCTGGGGTTGGCGACCAGTTTGGCAGGTGGCTGAGCAAGATGAAGTTCCTCACTTCTCCTCCTGTAGGTTTATGGTGACGCACCCAACGCCAACACCCTGGAACACTATTGCCTGGAATGTCCACTTGTTAGTGACATATTACCCCAAAGACTCACAGTAGTTGATATATGTAAAAAATTATTGACAGATAATAATTGCTCGATGAGATCCTCATGCGCCATCCTCACTTTGGTGGATACTGAATAATCAGCTGTTATGTAATACTGATTAAAGATAGGTACAACCTACCTACGAAATCAAACTAAATTTAATTTGTATTCCATATGAATTCATTTGTATAACCTTTTGATATATAGAAATGAGCAATATTATTTTAATATGTACTAAATATCTGTCTATACTTTATTTTGTATTCCTTGTGTAAAACCCTCATTATGTGCTGTAGATGTAAACAATACTGTTTTGATATACTTAAATGTCTGTATATACTTTATTTTTTTTTTTTTACTATTTTTTTTCTTTAGGCATAACTTAATTACAATGTAGATGTAAACAATATTACTGTATTACCATGTACTCAAATGTCTGACGCCAATGGGCGCAATAAATTGATTAAAACAAAATCTCTCTCTCTCTCTCTCTCTCTCTCTCTCTCTCTCTCTCTCTCTCTCTACAGAGGACGAAGGAATAGCTCAATGTTCTTAAAGTCAAGTCGTCTCATCTTCGAAATGAGCGAACTTTTGGTTGGTTAGTCAACGACGTTAAATTATATTATGACCAAATTACTTTAATAAAAAATAATCCTTCCTGGGAAGGTCCTGAGCCAGACTTGAACCCTTAACTGGCAGACACAACCACCAGTCAGCCAGTTAGAGTCGTCTCCTCTGTCCCATTAGACAGAAATCGTCTACTTGTAACTTTATCCGAGATTTCCGAGGCCTGTAAGTTCCTCTCCCTGAGGAGGACCTCGGTCCGGCCTCGGACGGACAAAAGGGAAGTCGTGGTGACTGGGGGCGAGAATATGCTGCACTGTAAATGAACTGGACAATAACTGGAACCAGACCACCCAGCTCCGGACCTCCCGCGGAAATAAAACAAGTCACCGGTACTTATGGTACTTAGAGAGGTGACGCTCCCGTCGGAGGAACGAAACATTGATCTAATGACGGATTGTATGGATGTATAGGCCTGTGGAGTGGAAACTTTCGCGATTATAGAATTAATAGGTCTATAGAGGGACATTTTTGTCTTTAGAAAGTTTTACGGCAGATATACTACTACGTCCCTTGAGAGAGAGAGAGAGAGAGAGAGACATGATAATATTGCTCATTTATATTTTCATTTCTGTAAACGACAACAGCTAGAGTCCTACGTAATAACGGAAGAAGGCACCCCCGCCCCCGTCTCTCTCTCCTCTTCTTCTTCTTCAAAGCGCCTATAAAAGTCCCTCTCTTCTCCCAAATCTTCGGGAGGTCCGGAGCTCAGTGGTCTGGTTTCAGTCATTGTAACGATAAATTTCAGCCTAAACTAAATCTCTCCCTAAGTTACTACGACTTCCCTTTTGGCCAACATGGCCGCCCCTCGGTCGTCTTGGAACGGCCCTAGGCCTACATGACAAACGAACGACTTTTGCCGCTAAAAAAACGAGAAAATTCAATGACTATCTAAAAAGTTTCTCGTTCAAATGGCGGTGGTTCGTGACTCCTCTTTACATTCCAGTCCTTTTTATAAAACTCTTGACATTAAAGTTAGTCATGATCGTGCGTCTGGTACGGTTATTGTGGGTCCTAAAAACACGGATCACCTATAGTTTGGCCGTGGTTTAAACTGGGTATTTTTTTTAAGGTGTTTTAGGAGCATTACGAATTTGTCCTGAAGTTTTAAAGACTTGATATTAAAATTTTTTAATTTTTTTCTTCTGTTACTAATATTCACTCCGTGAGAATAATTTTAATAAAGGACTTTCCCCCATTTGCAATCAGGTTGCGTAGACGAAATTCCATGCAGATAAAAAATATATATATATATATATATATATATATATATATATATATATATATATATATATATTGGTCGAAGTGGCAAACTGTTGGCATAGAAATTAAATCAACATATATATTGTGTATGTTTAAGAAACACATTGAATACCCTCTTTCTACATTACGAATTGGAAAAATTCAAAGGAAAGTTTACTTTGTAGACATATGAAACGTAAGTCAAGTGGTGTTTTTCATATTAGGCTACCAGTCCCTTACGGCGCTCCTGATTGGCTGCTGATAAGCCAATCACAGGGCTGGAAACTCTCTACAGCCTCTATCGTGAGAGTTCACATAGGCAGGATGTAGTATGTTCCACTTCTCATGAGGGATACTTTTCCCTCAGGAGAGGTGGAATATACATCCTGCCTATGTGAACTCTCTCTCTCTCTAGAGAGAGAGAGAGACTGTAAGTTTCCAGCCCAGTGATCGGCTTATCAGCAGCCAATCAGGAGCGCCGTAAGGGACTGGTGGCCTAAACATCAGATGCACGGGTGATGTGAATCTACTATGTTAGTTTCGATTCCGTTTGTAGTATGTCCTTTTTTTGTCTCATCATTTTAAGGTTTACCTTGAGATTTCAAAACTGTTCTCATTTTTTTATATATATTTATATATATATATATATATATATATATATATATATATATATATATATAATATATATATATATACGTGTATATGCATACACACAGGGTGTCCAGAAAGTCCCAGTACCATGTATATTGGGGGTTAGAGTCACTCTTCTTCTTGCAAAGTTGTACCAGTGTCACTTGAGTACTTGGACTTCGTAGGAAGACTTCTCTCAGTTGTGCGTTATTCATTTGTTCTTTTTATCTCGCCTTATCGTGCTTATAATGTCAGCCATCTAGTTATAATCCACAGTATCACAAAATCTTAAGTTGTAAAATGAAAAATATGTTTACGTTAAGTGTTTACCCAATTGGACCGAGACCAGCTTAATGGTCGACCTGTTTAGTATAGGGATGTGCCCGAGTATGGTATCGGTAGTATCTGCAAGTCTTTGTGGTATCGATGTCGGTATCTGTATCGGTGAATTTCTTGCTGATACCAGCCGATATTTTTGCCATTAGTGTAGGAATTTAAAACCCTCCTAGGCTTCCTAAAATGTATAGGCAATCCTCAGTTTACGAAGGGGGTTCTGCTCTTCAGACGCATCTTAAGCCAGAACGTCATTGAAAATCGTCAAAAATCACAAGAAAACCTTACTTTTAATGCTTTTGTTGTACTCAAAACTCTGCAAACTGAATTTTTACAGTTTTTCACCAAAAATACCTTCAAATATTGATTATTTTGCCTTTTAGGAGTCATATTTCTTCCGCCGGATTGGTGTCCTAAGCGGCATAACCCTGGAAATAATTTCTGGTGAATATAATTAAATAATCTGGTGAATATAATTAAAAAGTGTCGTAACCTCAGAAATGTCATTAGCCGAAACCGTTGTAAGTCGGGGACTGCCTTATAAATTAACAAAGCCCACCAAACCAACTATATATAGGCATTTCTTTGTAAATAGGTTCATCGTTTATCATTTAAAAACAGATGGCATCATAATACTGTCCAGTATGCATAACAATTTATTATCGTAATAATTTTAATTAACTATGGTTGTGTCCATTTCTTATCAGCAATGAGTAATTGCCATTATGTTGGAGTTGGGTACTATTTTAACTTGAGCAATACAGTTATGGTATAAGTGAATGATGCAATGAGTTACTGTACTGCTACTGCTGCAGCTTGGAATTAGACGCGTGCAGTTTATATAACCATATTACATGACCTTTCAACTTTTGATACTTAATGTACAATAACCAGAGAACAAGAATGATTTTAGTAACAATATATATTCTCCTAAATAACAATAGTAATATAAAGGTAAAAGGTATCAGTATCGGCTTTAAAAGTTGGTATCAGTCAAAAAAATTTGGTATCAGTGCATCCCTAGTTCAGTTTCTCATCAAATTCTGAATATAGAGCATGCTATAGAACAGAGTATTAGATTTTGGCCAAAGGCCAAGCACTGGACCTAGAAGGTCATTCAGCACTGAGAAGGAAATTAAGAGTCAATCAAAATGATCAAGAAATCTGGATCTGTATTAATCACTGTCTCAGAATGGACTGGCTACAAATTTTGGGCTGATTGCCTCATTGAGCTGTATAAAAATCACCTTTTCGGTAAACCTTTGGCTATAGAGCTGCTTGATACTAATTACATGACACTAATTACATAACACTAATTGCAACTGAAATTAACAAAGGAGAAAATAAAAGTTTAAACAGCTGCTTAAGACTAGCACTGAATTTTGCAATAAAAAATTTAGACACCAAATTCTCTACAATTTCACAGAATTCAAAATATTAATATTGTCGCCTTCATAGGCTCACTTCAAGAACAGATGAAAATGCATAGCACATAACATGACATGATAGAGCATCAGACCATCCCGTTCAGAAGTGATGGCACAAGAGAGAAGACGAAACAATTAGAATAAAATTAAAGCTTAGCTTTGTATCTTCATCTACAAATATTTGGAAAATAAGACTTAATCTTTGTGCAGACATGCACACAGTGGCACAAGACTGCTTGGAGACATTTCTCAAACTGATAACGCTCAAACTACTATTTAAGCCTTCCGGAGTGGAAGGGTCTCTACCGTACATTGCGTAGCTCTAAAATAAACACACTTAGCCTCAGAGTATCAAAACTAACGCTGACTATCTTCACATTTGATTAGGATTTCTGAGTGACTGAGCTGGAATGGCAGGACAGATAATATGTAGCATGAACATCGTGGCCTACTAGAGATTCTGAGGTCATTCTAAAGCAAGTCTCAGATGTGGACAGTCCCCTACATTTAAAGAGTAGCTGCTCAGACCTTTGAGAAGCATCTGCTTGCTCAGGTTTGGTAAGATATCACAACCAGAGGTCATTCTGTTTTAAATGTAGTGACACTGATTTCACTAAATATGAATAGACCTATCAGGAGGCCACCTTATAAACTTTCATTTTTCTAAAAAAAATAATCAGACAGTCATACAAAAGTGAACAATAATCTCCCAAGCAACTTTCTCATCTTGCGAGGTTCACTACCCATATCTGATCCTCGTAGATTTATTCTTGAATTTAAGTTCATTTTAAACTTATGACTATGCCTAGAAAACTTATATATGTACAAGCATAGATGAAAAGGGATGCACTCAATACAAGTACAAAATTAAGTCCTTTCTCAACCAAGCATATACGAAGAGGAAGCACTGTCAGTACATATTGGAGAGCCAAGTCCTCTTTTTAGAGCTTCAAAACTACCTTGAAGTTTCCTCATCCTCAAGAAAATATAGACTTTGCTCTGTGCATCTTGAGTCTGCGAAAAAATCAAATCTAAGAATAGCTGAGTGCTTGATTTAACGTCTGTTATTTGACTGCCTACTGGTATTCCAGGCAATGACAATCAGTGACGGATCCAACCACCACCCGAAACTTTAAATTAAATGAGAAAAGCCGACTTGGCCTCTGAACATCAATTATATAAATATTAATAAATAATCAAAGAACACAGGAAAAAAAGTCATGTAGTGAAAAGGACAGTGAGAAAAACAGAAGACATCATTTGGTAAGACTCACAAAGTCTAATGCATCATTACTGACCAGAATCATCTGTAGTGATCACTTAGGAACCTAAATGACCTAAATGCAAATGCAACATAGGCCTATAGTATTTAAGAAGACAAGTGTAAAATAAAAATACAAATACGTACGTACGTATATCTAAAAAACCACAGAAGCTAATGCAGACTGAGTAACGAGAAACATTAAAATCCTTTTGTGCTGTGAAAATCAAAACCTCTGACAGAGCAGAAACTGCTCCAAGAAAGAAATAAATTCCTAATACATATCTGGAACCCGTCGGAAATATGACGGGACAAACTAACATATATAGTTAAAGCTAGACACAAACTATCATTATATACTTTTTTCTTATTTAATAATGGCCAAGTTAAAAATTGTGGAGTACCTGACTAAAACACCGCACAGGAGCAAACTATTTTGTTTATAAGTGCACTTAGTGAGCGTTTCCTTAAAGCTCGTCCTATCTTGATGGCTTCCACGTAGTCTTACAGTATTTGTGAATATAGACATCACACATCTGTTGCTGACCTGATTGTGTAGATACATAACAGATCTTGAGCTGTGGGCCAGAACATTATATCATGTGCAGTTTCAGTCTAATTACAGATTATGTACTGCACGTCCTAATGAGTTTGCAGTACAGATAATTTTTTCAAACTGTACGAGATCAACTTTTCAAGCCGTAGCGACATAGCAAGTGGCCCCTTTGGAAACAGAGCAAGTAAGATCCACGTTCAAAATTGTCTACCTGAAGTACGTAACGTAACTTGACCCCTAAATATTCAGGGGCCACCTTAAAATTAATAATTCCATGAAGAGAGAAGCTGACTTATGACAGTCACCACAAATTAAGGATCGTTCTTCCAAAAATGTGTTAAGATACATTTTTAGCCTTCGACACAAACGTAACACTAAAGCAGTATAGCTACTGCGATGAAATGAAAAAAATGGAGGGTCTATAAAGAGCTATTTTCTGTTATATGAGGCACTCCCAGTCTGATATTCATTTGTACACACTGTCTGTATATTTCGAGATATACAATTCACAATGAAAGTTGTAAATTATCTTGTTAAAAATTTAGACAAAATACCAAGTCACAAAGTCCTCTCCATTGGTATTTAAATCAATACTACAGCAAATGAACGACTCTTCCTCTTGGCAAATTTCAGAAAGCATTTTGAGAGAGGTCAACGAAGTGGAGGCACTCTTGGTGTGTGCGTATGGGATTCCTCCTCGGGCTGCCCACGAGACGAAATCTGAAAGTGGCAAAAAAAAATTCAGCGTAATTTGACTCGTTTACAAAAAATCTGAACTAAAACGTCCCTTGGTACAGTATGCTTGGTGAGACATATGAATAACCTTAAAATAAAGCTGCATATAAAATTCAAACCACAAGCCATTTGAGGATCTTTATGTCTCTAAGGAGTAATCTTTAAATAATAATACTGGCAGTTAATTCAGTTATTGGCGACATAAGGGGCTGATAATAGAGTTATGGCACCATAACACACCTAACAGATTGGCGACGTACATCGCAGTTTCAATTAATGGTGGTTTTCGCTTATCGGCGCACCCCTGGGAGCAGAACCCCCACTGATAACGGGGGACTGCCTGTAATAATAATGTCCTGCATATGATGGACAAAATAAGGTAGGAACTTTAAGTGGCTAGAAATAGTTAACACCACTCATAAAACACATACTGTGCCAAGCGTTGCTCTATGAAGGAACCTACAGCAACTTGGTTAACATTTGAGAGACCACCGTGGACATTTCGTGTCTTATACCGCCACTTCACTATAGCAATAAAACTGATGATGTGTCTCGTATCATATTCATTATCCAATATAAAAAATGTTATTGTCATGATACAATAAAGTTTTATGCATACTTACCTGGCAGATATATACTTAGCTATAGACTCCGTCGTCCCCGATAGAAATTCGAATTTCGCGGCACACTCTACAGGTAGGTCAGGTGATCTACCGCCCCGCCGCTAGTGGCGGGAATAGGAATCATTCCCGTTTTCTAAGACAGATTTTCTCTTCCACCTGTCTCCTGAGGGGAGGTTGGGTGGGCCATACACCGTATATATCTGCCAGGTAAGTATGCATAAAACTTTATTGTATCATGACAATAACATTTTTATGCATTCAACTTACCTGTCAGATATATACTTAGCTGATTGGCACCTTTGGCGGAGGGTAAGAGACAGCTAATCTACTGAAATAGACAGGAAACAACATATGTTGTAGGTAATAAAATTAAAAACCTTGATTCCTACCTGTGTTAGCGAAAGACTTCATGGCTACTGCCTAGGAGCCCGTATCGCTTCAAGAGCCTCAGCGAGGTAGTGACCGCATGCTAAGAGTTCTTGATGGTCTGTTACAGGGGTCTTACCCACTTACGCTTCAGAACCTTAGGATCTTTGTCAATGGGGTCCTATCCACTTACATGACAAAACACCTTGCCTATTGGCATGATCATAGAGCACGACACTAATCCCGATCACCTGATCCTCATTGGGGTTAGTACTACGATTGAAAGGAGTCATCCCCGAACATCCTTTCAAGCAACCCACAACTCAACAACAATATCAAAACTAATTATTAAAATTATTAAAAACAAATTTAAGGATCAGCGTCTGCTCCATTTCCCAGCATAGTATCCGCTGATACATAAGGTCCAAGAGCGAAACATTTATCGTATGTTATTCTAACATCTTTTAAATAGTGGGATGCAATACTGAATTGCACCTCCAATAAGTTGCTGCTAAAATGTTTCTCATGGACATATTCTTCGTAAAAGAAAGGGAAGTTGCCACAGCCCGGACTTCGTGAGCTTTCACTCTCAGCAGCTTTAAAGAGTTCTCTTGGCAATTCCTATGAGCTTCGGTAATTACATTTCTGACAAAGAATGCCAGTGCGTTCTTTGACATCGGTCTCTTGGGGTTTCTTACCGAACACCAAAGACCTTGTCGACATCCCTGAAGCTGTGTCTTCTTTTCTAAATAAAATTTTAAGGTCCTGACTGGGGCAAAGGGACCGATCCAACTCTCTTCCTACCAGAGAAGAGAGTCCCTTGACTTCGAAACTTCTAGGCCAAGGTTTAGAAAGGGTTCTCATTCTTTGCTAGGAAAAGATCCTGGAAAGAAATGACAGCCGAGTCTTTTCTAAATCCCACCCGAGAGTCCAAAGCATGCAATTCACTGATCCTCTTAGCAGTTGCTAGAGCCAACAGGAATATGCATTTGCTAGTAAGATCTCTGAATGAGATTTTATCTATAGTTTCGAACCGGTCCGACATCAGAACTTTAGGACAACGTCCAGGTTCCAACTCGGGGGAATCGACGATCTCAATTTCTTAGTCTCGAAAGACCTGATGAGATCATGAAGATCCTTATTATTCTCGAGATTCAGCCCTCTGTTTCTAAAAACAGCTGAGAGCATGCTCCTATATCCCTTGATAGTTGATACGGCCAATTTGGATTCTTCTCTCAAGAAGAGGAGAAAAATCCGCGATTTCGGTTACAGAGGTATTGGAAGAGGACAGCTTCTTCGACCTACACCATCTACGGAAAACTTCCCACTTCGATTGGTAGACCCGCAGGGTAGAGGCTCTGCGGGCTCTAGCAATTGAAGTTGCCACGGTTTCTTTGAAAAGCCTCTCGCTCTGACCAGTCTTTCGATAGTCGAAAGGCAGTCAGGGAGAGACTTTGGATGTTTTTGTGGAACCTCTCGAAGTGGGGTTGTCTGAGCAGATCTGTCCTGTCTGGTAGAGATCTGGGGAAGTCCACCGTCCATTCCAGTACCTCTGTGAACCAGATTCGGGAAGGCCAAAAGGGAGCAATTAGAGTCATTCTCATTCCTTCCGATGCCACAAATTTCCTTACTACTTCCCCCAGCAATTTGAATGGGGGAAAGGCGTATGCATCTATGCCTGACCAATCCATGAGGAAGAGGCATCAATCGCTGTGGCTCTGGGATCTTCTTCTAGCGAGCAGAAGTTGTCTATTTTCCTGGAGAGGAACGTGGCAAACAGGTCGATCTGGGGTCTCCCCCAGAGTGACCATATTGTCTGCAGACTCCTGAGTGGAGCATCCACTCTGTCGGGAGAACCTGGTTCTTTCTGCTCAACCTGTCTGCCTTATTGGTTTTTTACTCCTTGGACAAACCTTGTACGCAGAATAATGCCCGCGTTCCTCTGTCCAGGTTAATAGAGCTCTCGCTATTTCGTTCAGAGAGAAAGAGTGAGTGCCCCCTTGATTCCGGATGTAAGCCAGAGCTGTGGTGTTGTCGGAATTGACTTGAACTACCACCCCTCTGACTTCCGCTTCGAAGTATTCCAGGGCTAGATGAATTGCCAGGAGTTCCTTCGCATTGATGTGCAGAGTAGTTTGTTGTCTGGTCCAAATACCTGCTACTTCCTTTGGACCCAGTGTTGCTCCCCAACCTGTTTCCGAGGCATCGGAAAACAACACTCGGTGAGGGTTCCGAATCAAGAGGGACACCCCTTCGTTCCTTGTTAATGGGGTTAACCACCACTTTAGGTCGGATTTTATCCCCTGTTGGATGGGAAAAACATCTGACAAGTCTCCTGTCTTTTTGACCTCACATCCTCTTTAGATAAAATTGCAGAGGTCTGAGATTTAATCTTCCCAGGGAAATGAACTGCTCTAACGAGGAAAGGGTGCCCAGCAGACTGAGCCATTCCCTCGCCGAGGTCCGTTCTTTCCCTAAGAAGTTCGAGATCTTTTCTAAGCCTCGAGTAATTCTGTCTTGAGATGGAAACGCCCGAAAACCCCGAGAATCCATCTGTATCCCCAGATAGACTATGTTCTGTCTGGGGATCAATTGTGATTTCTCGAGGTTCACGAGCAGTCCCAGAGATTTTGTCAAGTCTTCTCCAAGTCCGTCAAGCACTGAATTTCCGATTTTGCTCTTATTAGCCAATCGTCCAGATAAAGGGATATATTTATCCCCTCTAGATGTAGCCATCTCGCAACATTCATCATTAGCTCGTGAACACTTGAGGGGCCGTTGAAAGGCCGAAGCATAGGGCTCTGAATTGGTATACTTTCCCCTGCATCATGAATCGGAGATATTTCTTCGATGATGGATGCAGGGGGACATGAATGTATGCATCTTGTAGATCTAAGGAGGACCACCAAATCCTGGACGAAGAGCCGCAAGAACCGATTTTGATGTTTCCATAGAGAACTTTGTGTTCTCCACAAATCGGTTCAATGCGCTCACATCCAGGACCGGTCTCCACCCCCTCCCGAGGATTTCGGAACCAGAAAAAGACGGTTGTAGAATCCTCGGGAATGCGGATCCCGAACCCCTTCGATGGCCTCCTTTTGCAACATCTGTTCTACCAGTTTGCAATAATGCTTCTTTCTTGGCAGGGTCCCTGTATTGGGCTGACAGTTCCCTCGGGTTCGTAGTCAAGGAGGTCTGTCTCGAAAGGGGATCATATATCCCTTTGTTACCACGGAAAGGGACAAATTTCTGCCTGTCTCCGAGCCCATTCTTCGAAAATTTCCGAAGTCTGGCTCCTACCGGTGCTTGAAGGACTGTTGTCTCATTTCGCTCTCTTGACAGGTCTGAAGGAAGACCTACCTCTCTTCTGCACTCCTCTCTTCTTAAAAGAGGATCTGGCCGAGGTACTCCCTCGAAAGGGCTGTTGAGGAGCCCGAGTCTCTCTCTTAATAGGACCCGAAGTCCTCGATTTCTTTGCAGATTGGGCCAAGAGATCTTGTGTGGCCTTTTCTGTCAAAGAATGAGAAATATCTTTTACTAGATTTGAAGGAAACATTGGTCCGACAGCGGAGCATACAGAAGAGATGACCTCTGAGTAGGAGTAACTGCTTTCGTCAGAAAAGAGCTAAATAAGACTCTCTTCTTCAGAATACCAGTTCCAAACAGAGAGGCCACCTCTCCTGCTCCATCCTGAACTGCCTTGTCCATACAGGAAAGGACCACTATGAAGGAACTTCTGACTAAGAGATTCCTTCTCTTGTGTCTTTTTGGCCACACCCCAAGGGACCAGTCTAAGAAGTTAAAAACTTCTAAGACATTTAAAACAATCCCTTGAGGAGATGGTCCATCTCAGAAGTCCCCCATGTGATCTTTGCTGATGACAAGGCTTGTCTCCTAGCGACGAACCACCAGATTGAAAAATCTGCTTCGGCAGTGGACGGGAGAGCTAGACCCCGTGGTTTGCCCGTCTCGTACCAAATTCCCTTCTTTCCTGATAGTCTGGAAGGAGGGCAGGTAAAGACTGTCTTCCCCGCCTTCTCCTTGGATTCCAACCAATTTCCTACGAATCGGAGCGCCTTGTTCATGGAAATGGTTGGCTTCATTTTAATAAAAGATGATTGTTTCGGGACCTTCGTGCTTGTAAATAAGGACCTTGGAGAAGGAGGAGCAGTCGGGCTTAAAGAGTCCCCAAACTCTTGAAGTAAGAGGGCTGCCAGCGTCTTGTAATCTGACAAACCCGGAGCAGAGTGATCTTCAGAGTCCGAAATCTCTTCCAAATCCAATTCCGAAGAGGATTGTTTATTTCCAGCAGGAGACTGGCCTCTTGCAACATCCACCCCACTCTCGCAAGAAACGACGACCGCCTGTGCGATAACTTGCATCCCTACGAGAGATAGGTTGATCCTGCAAAACGACCTTATCCTTCTCCTGGCAAGAGCGATGGCCGCTTGTGCGACACCTTTCTCCCCTGTCAGACGAAGGATGTCCTCTCCTATCGCTTTCTCCGGAACCACCTATGTCCTGACAAGGAATACGGCCGCTTGTGCGACAACTAGAGTCCTTGTCAGGTAAAGGTTTATCCTTCCGAAAGCCAAACAAATCTTCCTGGCTTAATTGTCTTTTGGAAGAAGTCCGTCTCTTATTTGTCACTTGTGGCTCATTGCGCCGGGTTGGCGCTCGTGATTCCTTGCGCCAAGCTGGCGCTTCTGGTTTGCATCTGGCGCTACTGGGCATTTCGGCAGGGTGGCGCTTCTGGCGCACTCTGGCGCTACTGGCGCATTTCGGCTGGGAGGGGTGGTTTTGGCGTTCTGGCGCATCTGGCGCATTTCGCCAGGCTGGCGCTTCTGGCGCATATGGCGCATCTGGCGCTTCTGGCTCTTCTGACTCGTATGGAGTCTCAAACGCATCTGGCGCATTGCGCCAGGTTGGCGTTTTTGGCGCATTCTTATTACTCCTCTGAGTATAAGCCGAAACTTCCGTTTCTTCTTTCCTTCCCTTTGTCTTCTTTATAGGAAGGAAAGAGTCCTTTCTCCTGGGAGTTTCCTTAGTAAAAACTCCTACTAAGGCCGAAAGTTGCTCCTGCACATTTAGGATAATTTTCGCAGCCGCATTCTCTTTTGTTCCTTCGCTGATTCAGGTGAGGGATGTCTAGAAGCGGAAGGAAACTCCGATTTCCGTTTAGGAACCAATCTCCTTTTCTTCTTCTCACAAGGTGATAGATCGGAGAAAAGTTCAGGGCTTGAATCCAAAGTTGGAGCCTTCCAACTTCTCTTTAAGGGGCGTGACAGTTCATCAGAACTCCATCCCCTTACATTCGGTGAAGAATCTGACGAAGAAAAACACTTCTTTAGGATGCTTTTTCGATAGCGATCCTTGGCAGTTCGGGTCGTCACAGAATCTGCCGAGGGGACGCCTGATCGGTGGGGATTCTCCGTAACCTCCGTACGGCTTTCGACATTCCTTCTCCTCTGGGCCTGTGAGCTTGGAAGAGGTTCTAGGCCTGGGAGCGAGACAGAGCCGATCAGACGCACCCTCCACTGCACTAGGGACACTTAATTCACTAATCACTACACTGTTGCTTACCTTTCAACGTCAGCATTTGACGTTCCATCCTTTGTAGCGCAGCTTTAAGATCTGCAATTTCCGTTGCCGGATTTGCAGTCTTAGTACTAGAGGAAGAAGATAGAGGTTTAGGGTTAGGTGTTAATTTAATAGGCTCGTTAGAGCGAGACCTACTTACACTTCTGGAGGAAGCCTTCCTAGCCCTATCCATATCTAATTTCCTTAAATATGAATTTAAATTCTTCCATTCTTCCTCATTCATATTTACACATTCATCACAGGTGTTAGAAATTGAACATTCATTCCTTCTACACCCCTTACAAACTGTGTGAGGGTCTACCGAAGCTTTCGGTAGCCTCACCATGCATCCCTCATTTACACACTGTCTTCTAACCGTAAAGCTAGAATCCGACATCATGAGAAATATCCAAAACCAAGTCCAAAAACAGTCCACGAAAGAGTATGCCAAACCAAAGATCCAATACGTCACCAAAATAACCGGCTTAGAAGATCAATAGCGATGAAAAAACACGAAATCAGGAGTAACAACAACAATGTTGCTGTCACGGCCGATAGAGAAAATCTGTCTTAGAAAACGGGAATGATTCCTATTCCCGCCACTAGCGGCGGGGCGGTAGATCACCTGACCTACCTGTAGAGTGTGCCGCGAAATTCGAATTTCTATCGGGGACGACGGAGTCTATAGCTAAGTATATATCTGACAGGTAAGTTGAATGCATAAAAAAAGGTAATTAATGCTATCCTCACATTTCATCTCCTTGCGCTGGACTTGGAGACGCAATCAAGCCTGCTTTTCCTTTTTTAAATCGGCCAACATCTGGTCCGGTTCCTTTTTAAAGTTGGGTAACGTCCCGTCACATATACTACTGTCGCCATCTTCGTCTTCTTCGTTGACATTCAGGTGTCTGGCAAACTCTTCCTGCTGCTGTTTCTTCCACTCCTCCTTGATGGGAGAGGCTTTCAGAAAACCGTCCCAAGACAGGTCGATCAGCCCACCCTGGTGGGCTATTTTTGCCTTGACGCTGTGAAGAAAATAAAATTGATTTTATTCAGTGCAATCTAAATGTCTGTAACAATTCTGATAGTTTAAAAATAGGACATCATTCCACATACAGTACATAGTATATAATTTCTCCCTAATTACAATTCAACACTTTCAGTAGCACCTCATCTTAAATGCTAAAGGGGTTTGGCTTGCTCTGAGATAAGCAGTAAAGTCCATTTAATATCAAAGGCCTAATTAATGATAATAATAATAATAAAAATCACGTAATTAACCTTTCTTCTTCCTTACCGAGCTGCAAAAGCAATTGCAGATTCATCTGGCTTTCTCCGCATGGCGGGCAGGTACCAAACGTTGCAGACGATGGCCCAGGATGTCATCATATGCAGCAAGTAATGATAAAACTTGTCCTGCCACCAAAACGCATCGCCAAATCTGGCGTCGAATCGGATGGCAATTGGGTAGATGACCGTGTCAATCTGTGGCAGAGGTTCGAGTCAAAGCAATTATGCAATTCGAAGAAACAAGACGTGCAACTCTGAAATCAGTTGTATTGGATAAAATGTTCATCAGCAAAGGTCACTTAGGATATGATCTGAACTACTAACCTCAAACGCTCCCTTTTTGAACTGCATCACGGACGTGTTGTTGACGCAGACGCCCTCCGGGAAGATCAGGATGGGGGGCATTTTTGGGTCGCTGGCATGCATCTGCAATCTGACGAGACAGTTTAAAAAGGTTGCAATCAACAGTGAATTTAACTCATTTAATATTCAACCACATTCAGATGCAGATGACATATTCTGTAAATGGGTAACTGGTTAATACTAAGGTTACTGTGATCCATATAATTACATCTTGTAATTTAGAGAGGAACCTTTAACACAACAAATTCTGTTATGGCAAATGGAAAATCTGTTTTGTGTCATGAAGTACTTACTGGGAACACAACAAAACTACAGTCCCAATTTGGAATGCTCCCAAAAAAGCTAATCCATCGAGTGAATCTAAAAATCTAAACAAAAACCAGAGGGTTTTGCTCTTACTTGTCCATGACAACCGCTCTCTCCTTGGCTTCCGAACGCTCGAAGAAGATGTGAGAAGATGCTCTGCACAGGACAGAAGACAAGATGCCCAGGACTCCGGAATGTCTCTGACCCACCTGGGAACAAGCAAAGTTATTATCACAGAAGTCACCCTAACTACAAACAAGTTTGTAAGTTGGTTGCTGTACTCTTCACTGAGGCCTATTTAAGTACAGTACGTAATGAAGTTAATACAGTACTACATTATGTACTCATTTGCAAGTAGGGTGGTGTCTATAGTCATTTACACTTACCATGTCGTAGCAGTGATGCGTCGCCAACACCAAGGCGTCGATGGGGGAGGTGTGGTTCGCCACAGCAATACCTCCTCCTTTGGGGGCATTGTCAATGTCGTGGAAAGTCGCCACGAGCGACAGTGACCCAGCTATGAAGTCAAAGGAGAAGACCAAGAGTTTAGAGTTGATCCACCTCTTGAGGGCACACTCTGGCAGCACTCCAACGGCAGACATGCACAGACACAGGTTGACGAAGCCCAAGCAAGAGGGATTATGAGCCGCAGGGGAAAAGGATCAAGTAGCGCCACGAGGATCCCCACCATCCAGCAGAGCGTGAGCCGGAATGAAATGAACTCGTAGGCCTTGTTGGTGCGTGACAAGAGGTTCCACTGGGTCAGCTCCTCGGGCTCAAAGTACTTCGTGACGCTGTCGTCCGTGATGGCGGCCATTCCCGCAGCGACGTACCCCAGAATGTGATCGAGGTGAAAGTCCTCTTTGACGCCTTTGTCCATGCCCGGAGCTTTCGGATGGTTTGGCAGGAAGATGGGTCGGCTAATGTCATCCATTGGAGTCTCTGACTCATCGCCGATGTTTTGAAAGAGTGGGAGCCGTTTTCTCTCCACTCGATCGTGCCCAAAATTGAAGAGCTTCGTCAACACCTCAATGTAACGCTTCCGCAGACCGAAGTAATGGTGGACTGTCGCTGAGAGCAGAAGAATGACAAACACAATGCAATAGACAGACCACACTAAAGACCACAGGACCTCCATATTTCTCCACTGTTGGCTTTGCAACTCTACCGACTGTAAACTCAGAGCACGGAAAATACCTTTTCTGTCCCATGAAACTGTTGTTCACAACTTGCTCTTCATCAACACATATTCTAAACATGACCCCACATAGATAAGACACCACTTGAGACTTTGTTGGGCTCTACACTTAGATCTGTCTGTATTTGTTAAGTATTAAAGCTAGACCCACATATATATTTTCATATAAAGTCTGGTCCTACAAATATTACTAAGGTCCACATACCACAATAAAATGTTATTTTTTATGGCATTACTTAATGTGAGGCTTATTACACTTGTTCTGAAAAGATGAGAAGATATTTACAAACCACAGTTCAAAACATTAAACAAAACAATATGGAAAACACTCCCCAACTATCACATGTACAAAGAAGCCAATGCAACCAAGTTTACAATTATAATATGGCAAATTCGAGATGATTTGTACTTTACCTAGATATACTAACCAGAGCCTTTTAATTAGGAGTATTCCTGACGTGAGGTGGAAACAGTCATTGCTTAAAAACAAGTTGGATTTGTTACTTTTTCCTATGAAATTACTACTCAAAGGTGGAAGCATCACCACCTTCAACTGATACCAGGGACATCTAATGTAGCTGATAATGTGAGTTCTCATGAACACTGGATGGATGCTACTCTCATCTGATGACTTATAATCTGTGTGAGTCTGACAAAGCCAGAAGATGAATTCTTGGACACCTCCTCATGAATGCCAGTGCTATCAAATAAGTGCAGACAATTGATACACAGGCCTAAGATATCCGGTCCTATTCTTATAGCACCCCAACATCCATCTGAAACATACCATAATAAATCACACAGGAAGTTGATAATGAATCTCTGAAATTTCTTGTCAAGAACTGATGGGTTCTGAGTTTTTGCCACCAACTCAAAAATGCAAGAGGATGAAAGTGACCCACAAACCTCCAAATGCCAGGCTAGATACAAGAGGCCGTGCAGCTTACTAACATACTGTACTTCACTGAAATTAAAACTAGCTGAAAAAGTTGTGAGCATGGGATTCCCGTCTGAAGCTTCCCTCGGTAACTGAGGAAGGTAAGTCACATCCTTCTTTGGGGGTTTGAGTTTGCAGGGTGTTTGAAGCTCCATATTAGCATCGACCACTGATGAGGAATGGAGCTAGAGCAATAACCTGTCACGGCATGGACTGAAAGGAACTTCTCTCAGTGAAACTGGACAAGGAAATCTGCAATCGATTGTTGAGTTGCTCCAACTGGGGAGAGACCATGAAAAGAGAGCAAATCCATTGATTGGCTGGTTGTTCCCGAGCCCCCTTCGAAGACTGGGGTCCGAGGAAGAGCTAGCCTGACCTGAAGGCGGGCCACAGTGGCATGCGAAGACCCAGAGGTCTTGGTCGCTGCCTGGTGGACGAAGCGGTTGCAGTCATTGGCCCATCACTTGTCCGCTGCAGCATCCACCAAACTGTCTGATGGGAAAGGTTCCATTTGTCTTAGGGAGTTAGTACCAATTCAGGACCGATGTGCCTGGTGATCCAATTCAAGATGGTGTCCCTCCTTGGTACTGTCACAGTCTCTTGAAAGCCGAGTCTTCCCCAGGGACGATAGTTCCTGAGGAAGTAGCAACCTTGGACACTGTGAAAGACCACAGGTCCAGCCAGGAGACTGCCATGGCAGTAGCCTCCATGTTCGTTACTAATTGCTGAGAGAGGGAGACCCCCTGGCCATCAAGGTGATGCAACGAAAGGTCCAGACCTAGACATACTAGCCCTGGATAAGAGCTTGTCTGAGCAATTCTACCGAATTGAACTCTCTTGCCCAGAAACATGATATTGTTATGATACAATAAAGTTTGTTCATACTTACCTGGCAGATATATATATATAGCTGTATTCTCCGAAGCCCGACAGAATTTCAAAACTCCCGGCACACGCAGTGGTCGGCCAGGTGGTTAGTACCCATTCCCGCCGCTGGGAGGCGGGTGTCAGGAACTATTCCCATCTTCTATTCAGATTTTCTAATGCCACTGTCCCCCGAAGGGGAGGTTGGGCTGGGTACTTGATTATATATATTCGCCATGGTAAGTATGAACAAACTTTATTGTATCATAACAATATCATTTTTTTTTGTTCATGACACTTACCTGTCAGAATATATATATATAGCTGATTCCCCCACCATTGGAGGTGGGGGGGAGGGAAGAATAAAAGGATTTGGGAAACATTTCACATGCGATTGATAGACATCTGGTTCCTTACTGTTAGCATAGCTGACTTCGTGATTACTGTCACCCAAGTCTGCTTTTGCTTTACTAGTCTCTCCAGCAAGGACGTGACCTGTATAGCTGGTGAGTTCTAGATGATCTGACAACGGGGGCGTGACCACAATGTGTCTAGACCATATTGACCATACCATGAGGGCTAAGAAGTAAAATAAATATCACCACCTGACCAACCTAGCCAAAGTTAAGGTGTTTTAACTAAGGCTTAAGAGTTAAGAAGTCCACCATTGGCGGCGACTCAACAAATAAAATTAAGAGCTCTTCCTAACCATTTTCTACAGGATAGGACGAGTGGTACTTCTTGCCCCCAAGATTGTGTGCTGGACACGTATGGCCCTAGCGAGCCGCAGTCTCATATGATGTCTTACATCTCTCAGGGAGCGTGAAGCGAACACAGAGTTGCTTCGCTAAAAACGAGGTACTCAGGATGTAACTGAGTGCCATGCTCTGTTGAATGCTTCCGAGGCCGCGCCCTCACCTCGTGAGCATTTACTTTAAAAGGTTTCAAATCTTTGTTCAAACATGACGAATGAGCCTCTTAGAAAGACTCCTTAAAATAACGCCAGGGCGTTCTTCGACATGGGCAAGTCTGGTCTTTTTACGGAACACACAGATTGTCCGAATGACCTCGACTTTCTTTAGTTTTATCAAGATAAAACTTGAGAGCCCCGACAGGGCACAGGACTCTCTGTGGCTCTTGCCCAATAATTTGTGCCATCCCCTTGACCTCCAGGCCTTTGGGCCAAGGTTAGACGGGTTTTTCGTTCTTAGCAAGAACGGAAGGCTTAGAGGACACCGAATTATGTCCTCTAAAGCCAAAACCTCTGATGATGGCTAAAACCTCACTAACCTCTTGCCGTAGCTAGAGTGGTTAGAAAATTAGCCTTTCTGGTCACGTGTATTAAGTTTACAGAAAGGAGAGGTTCGAAATGCTTTGACATCAAGAACTTCAGACTACGTCTAAGTTCCATGCCGGAAGCTTCGATCTAGACCATTTCAAGATTTCCGCAGACCTCAAAGATCGTGAAGGGCTTTGTTGTTTGATAGATCCGAATCTCTGAGCCTAGAGGCCGTCAACAACATATTTCCGTATTCTACAATCGTTGGGACTGTTAGCTTATCCCATACTTCAGACGGAAAGGGAAGACGGTAAAGTAATTCACAGAGGTGGAGGTGTAGGATTAGTCATTCTTCCTGCACTATCTCCAGAATTGGCCCCACTCCGCCGATTGGTACACTGCAAAATATGCAGCACTGCTTTGCTTTGGCAATGAGACTTGTAATTAATATTGAAGATTCCTCTCGCTTCTCGACAGTCTGAACGCATCCAGACTCAGAGCGGAGAGGTTTATAGGTGTACCTCTCGAAGTGAGGCTGTTTAAGAGTAGACCGATTCTCTCGGGAAGGGTCCTTGGAAAGTGCTCTCTGAAGGACGTGACCTCTGTGAATCCAGCCTCTCGAAGGCCAACATGGGGCGATCAGCGTCTTTCTCGCTCCCTCTGACGCCAGCGATTATCTTATCATATTTCCTAAGCTTTTGAATAGGGGAAAAGAGACTAACCAACTATCCCCATTCCATACTATATGATGGCGTCTATTGCTACCGCTCTCGGATCGAGAATAAGGGAGCAACGTAGAGGAAGCTTCTTCGTCTTCAATATTGCGAAGAAATCTACGAAAGGACGTCTCCAAAGTCTCCACAACTTTCGACATACTTCTAAGCGAGGATTACTCAGACGTCAGTAGTTGCTGCCGTCGATCGAGAAGATCCGCACGGACGTGCAATAGTGTAACGAACCTCTTGAATCGTTACGTTCCGTGCCTATGTCGATAACCATCTCTCTCTTCTTGGGATATGAGAGAGCTGCGAAATTATCTGAGATGATTTTGGACCAATCGACCAAAACTCACTCTTCGAGGAACTGGAGAGCCAACCAAATTGCTTCCAATTCTCTTAGATTATGTGCCAGGACCTCTGTACCTCTGTCCGGATGCCTGGCACCCTCTCGGTATCACCTGAGGTGATCGTCAACCCATTGAGAGATGTTTAGAATTATTTCTAGATCTTTGTGATGTTATTTCAGTTCTCCTGTAGGAAAAACTGTAGAGGTCTGAATTGCAGTCTATTCAGGGAAACAAGCTTCTCCATCGAGGAAATGGTCCCCAGCAGCATCATCCATTCCCTTACTAGCATGCTTCTTCCCTAATAAGGCTGCGCTTTGCATAAGCAGGAGAGCATTATTATGTGCTATGCCGCGGTAGACTCGTACAGAATTCTGTTACAGTGCGGTAAGCAGCGCTGAACAGGTCTAAGAGATATCTCTGTTGAAGATTTCTTAGCAAAAGGAAGTCGTGTTTATTCATGATTACTAGAAATCCCCTCAACCCGAGGCGAAAGTCATGATTGTAGGGTAGAGATACGGTTCGTCAATCAATCCCGCGGGGAGAGAGAGACGTAAACACCGAGCATAACAGCGCGCTACCTGATACTGAGTTGGTGACACTGTGACAGTTACAGGCAGCAGGCAGCAGCTTATGTTCACCTTCTCGCAGTCTTATGCCGAGTTGCCAGCTATTCTATTCATCTAAAGAATAGATTTTCCATTATTTGAACAGAAACTCTCAAGTTGGCATATTTAAGCGAAACAGAAATTCGCTAATACAGAAGCTGATTTTGTGTTGTCGTAACATTACGCTTAATTAACCAATGTTAAATCGGAAACTCCTGGAAAGTTGCCTGGAGTACCGATTAAATATACTGCGTCATCCACAATGACAGCAACCTCTCGTCTCGCACTATTCCGCCTGAGTTACCAGCTACTCTCTTCTACGAAGGAATAGGTTTGTTACTATTATCGATCAGAAGGAAATTCTCAAGCAGGCATATTTAAGCGAAACATAATTCGCTAGATGCAGACGCTGAGTTAGTGTTGTTGTAACAATACCTTTTAGCGTTGTCCTTACAGCGGAAACTCCTGGAAGTTTGCAGGAAGGACCGATTAAATACACTTACAATAACCGTCTTTTCGGTGCCATCTGTAGAGGTAACCATGATATGCGTATATGACTTGAACCCTACATTAGTAATATGACGCAAAGATAAAATACGTAAGTATTGTAGTCACTTGAACATCTAATTCTCTACTACATTCTTTCCTCGACGAGGAAGAGAGAGAGAATGGAAATCGACTGTCTTCGTTCTCTTTGCCAAGAGAACGAATTAACATTATTCGAATGGCGATCAAGTGAGAACCGAGGATCGAAAAAGACAGTTCAAGCTTCTTATGATATTGGACATAAGACTTCATGGACGCAGTCTACAAGTCTTTTTCCTGGATGAGCCTCTGACTAATGAATGAGAGCTCTTTCGAATTTTGTTAATGAGAGCTTATCCGCTTAAGCGATAAAATGTTATTAAGATCTTTGTCAATGAGAACTAACCCATTTACATGACAGAAAGTAATCCAGGAATTCGAGCATATAGTTTTCCCGATTCCCGCAGAAATCGAGGAAGGGGCAGGATTCCTAATCAGAGACTGGGCTTACGACATGTAGGACCTTAATGTTCCCCTTCGGCAGCGCAGTCCCGAAAGCAGACGAGGCATTTTATGACACCGAAATCTGCTTACAGTTTTTCTGGAATTCATCAAGTCATGGATTCTATTGAACGCTCCCTTCGTAGAAAGCAAAGTAGACATCTTGACGAGACCAAACTCCTTCCTCTTCTTCGAAGACGCCCTCTTGAAGACCGTACTTGCAGGAATCCTGGCGAATGTCTTGATGCGTAGGACGCCTAACGTTCTGAAGAACGTCCTGGTAAGTGCTCTGCTGAGCGACATGACGTGTAGGATGCCGAACGTCTTCAAAAGCGTCCTTGCTAGCGTCCTGGCGAGCGTCCAGATGTGTAAGACATCAAGCGTCTTCCAAAAAGCTTATCAATGTTTATGACGTCGAGCGTCTTCCAGAGCGTCCTGATGAGCGTCTCTTCGTGTAGGACGTCGAGCATCTGCAAAAGCTTCCTCACGTCTCAATGCGTAGGACGTTGAGCATCTTCAAGAGACGTCCTCGCGAGAGTCTTACCGAGCGTATTGGTGCATAGAACACCAAGGGTTCTGAACGGCATCTCAGAGAGGATCTTGTCGAGCGCCCTGATGCATGAAAGGCCATAAGACTTGACCATACCGTAGACTTAAAGTGAATTCTCTACTACATTCATCTTCTCACTAAGCATGTACTCTAATAAGTCATGCTTTCGTAAGCATGAGAGCATCATATAATATAGAGTTTCCGTTGCGTTAGAATCCTTTAATAATGTTACCTACGGTAAACAGCATTGAAAGGTTGTAATATCTTTCTTATTGAAAGCTTCTTAGCAAAAGGCAGACAATATTTTATTTATGTTTGCTTAACTATCCCCTCAATCCGAGGCTAAAACCGCGATTGTAGGGATAGATACAGTTAGTCACTCCATCCCGCAGGACCGACCTCTCATGACTGAGAAATAGATGGTTAATGCGTTGGTCTAAGCGATAGCAGCCTCCGTTAGCTGTCTGGCCTTACTCTTCCAGAGTTGCCAGCTACTCCATTCAATAAAGGAATCTTATAAAATTATTATCGAACTTGAGGAAGTTCTTATTAATGTATATTTAAGCCAAACAAGACTTCGATAAATCTAGAAGCTAATTAGGTATTGTCATAACAATCCCTTTAAGCGTAGTCCTTCCTAGGAAAGTCCTGTAAGGATACTGGTAATAGAGTTGCACAGCAAAGAAGTAACTACGGTATGTGCTTATGATTTGACCGTATCGTATTATCATACAGCAGATACTCTACTACCTTCTTTCCCTGCCGAGGCAGATAGAGAAAGGAAATGATATTGTCATGATACAATAAAGTTTGTTCATACTTACCTGACAGATATATATATAGCTGTATTCTCTGACGACCGACAGAATTTCAAAACTCCCGCAAACTCAGTGGTCAGCTAGGTGGTTAGTACCCATTCCTGCGCTGGGAGGCGGATACCGGGAACCATTCCCATTTTTCTATTCAGATTTTCTTACCACTGTCCCTGAGGGGAGGTGTGGGAGGTACTGATTATATATATCTGTCAGGTAAGTATGAACAAACTTTATTGTATCATGACAATATCATTTTGTTCATGACACTTACCTGCCAGATATATATATAGCTGAATCCCACCATTGGAGGTGGGAAGGGACAGAATAGAAGGATTTTGGAAACATTTCACATGCAGATGATTGACATCTTGGTTCCCTACCTGTTAGCATAGCTGACTTCGTGATTACTGTCACCCAAGCCTGCTTCTGCTTAACTAGAATTTCCAGCAAGGTAGTGACCTGTACAGCTGGATAGTTCTAGATGATCTGTCAACGGGAGCGTGACCACAATGTGACTAGACCATATTGACCATACTGAAGACAACGAAGCATAATAAATACCACCTAACCTAGCCTCACTAAAGTTAGTCCCATAACTTTCAGGCTAATTAAAGGGAAGACCGCCTCAAGCGGCCAACCCTACGACCGTAAAAAAACAAACCCATAATTAAAATCACACACATCCATTTTCTAAAGGATGGGGTTCGTATTGCTTCTCGTCCCCAATACTGTATCCGCGGAAATGTATGGTCCAACGAGTAGCAATTCTCATATGTCGCCTTCACATCTCTGAGGTAGTGTGAGGCAAACACAGAGTTGCTTCGCCAAAATGTGGCACCCAGGATATCACTGAGTGCCATATTTTTTCTGAAAACCACCGAAGTAGCTACCGCTCTAACCTCGTGAGCATTAACTTTTAGCAGTTTAAGATCACCATCCGTGCAGGATGAATGAGCTTCCCTGATGGTATTTCTCAAGAAGAACGCCAGTGCGTTTTTAGACATTGGTAATTCCGGCCTCTTGACTGAACACCACAGGTTGTCTGACGGGCCTCTACATTGTTTGGTCTTTTCCAGATAAAATTTGAGAGCTCTGACAGGGCACAAAACTCTCTCCGGCTCTCGTCCGACGAACTCTGATAACCCCTTGATATCAAAGCTTTTAGGCCAGGGGTTGGATGGGTTTTCGTTCTTTGGCTAAGAACGAGGGGCTCAGCGAACACACCGCATTGTGTTCTCTGAAACCCACATGTTTAGTCATAGCTTGGATTTTGCTAACCTCTTAGCTGTTGCCAAAGCTGTCAGGAAAATAGCTTTCCTAGTTACATCTTTCAAAGAGCAGCGTGCATAGGCTCAAATGGGGCTGACATTAAAAACTTTAAGACAACATCTAAATTCCATGAGGGAATCTTGTCTCGTGGAGCTTTTGATGTTTCAAAGGACCTCAATAAATCGTGAAGATCTTTATCATTCGATAAATCCAAGCCTCTGTGTCGAAAGACCGTTGATAGCATACTTTTGTAGCCTTTAATCGTTGACACTGAAAGTTTTTCTATCTCTCTAAGATGTAAGAGAAAATCAGCAATCTGGCTCACAGAGGTCGTGGAGGAGGAAATATTTTTCCTTCTACACCAACCTCTGAAGACAGCCCACTTCGATTGGTAGACAGCTTGGGAAGATGTTCTTCTAGCGCTGGCAATAGCTCTTGCCACCGATCTTGAAAAACCTCTCGCTCTGGCCAACTTTTGGATAGTCTGAATGCAGTCAGACTCAGAGCGGAGAGGTTTCCGTGATACCTCTCGAAGTGGGGCTGTCTGAGTAGATCGATTTTTTCTGGAAGTGTCCTTGGGAAATCTACCAGAAATGACATGGCCTCTGTGAACCAGTCGCTTGCAGGCCAAAATGGGGGGGGGCGATCAACGTCATTCTTGCTCCTTCCGACGCCGCAAAATGACAATTTGTCCAAAATTGCATTTTCCTAACTATACAAACCTGAGGTCCTTTTACAATAGGAAGGTACTAGCGGAAGCTGATATAGGTCGTAAGCTTTCGAACAAGGGGTTCGGTAGTTAACTGCTTGTCCGACAGGCGCGCGCGCGCGACTGGGAGGTAAACAATTCACTTTTGCTTTGGCCCAAGCAAAAACTGCAGAGTGAGGGGTGGCATGAGGTGGGGCTATGTGTAAAAAGGACCTCAGGTTTGTATAGTTAGGAAAAATGACCATTGTTATGATACAATAAAGTTTCATACATACTTACCTGGCAGATATATACATAGCTATCGACTCCGTCGTTCCCGACAGAATTTCAAATTTGAAATTTCGCGGCACTCGCTACAGGTAGGTCAGGTGATCTACCGCCCTGCTCTGGTGGTCAGGGCTAGGAACTATTCCCGTTTTCTAATCATAATCTCTCTTCCACCTGTCTCCTGCGGGGAGGCTGGGTGGGTCTTCAATTGTATATATCTGCCAGGTAAGTATGTATGAAACTTTATTGTATCATAACAATGTCATTTTCATACATTCAACTTACCTGTCAGATATATACATAGCTGATTGACACCCTTTGGGTGGAGGGCAAGAGACAGCTAACTAACTGACTAGACAGGTAAACAACATATGTTGTAGGTATTAATAAACCTTAGTTCCTACCTTTTTTAGATGGAAGACTTCGTGGCTACTGCCCAGGATGTCTGCTTCATCTCAAGAGCCTTAGCGAGATAGTGATCTGTGGCCAAGAGTTCTTGTGGATCTGTCGATGGGGTCTCTTCCACTTACTCGACAGAATCCTAACTGGCGTTTGTCAATGGGAGCACATCCCGCTTATATGACAACACGCACTAATTTAAGGAGCACACAACCAATCCCGATCACCCGATCCTAACCCGTGTTAGTTCTAAGATTGCCTAGAGTTATCCCCAAACTCTTTGCAAACAACTACAAACTCGAAACTCATACATACAAAAATAACAAAATTTTTGTACCCCTCTAATAGTCAGATGTCACTCGATTTTCAAATGAAGAGAAGTGAAGGCCGCCTGTGCGACTACTGACACTCCCATACACCGAAAACCCGAGAACACATCCGACAAGAGGGTTACGTACATAATTTTTAAGGATTGGTGCTTTCTCCTTTACCCAGAACCGTTTGTGCTGACACAAACGGACCTAACGAAAAACATTTATCATACGTAACTCGCACGTCTTTTAAATAATGGATGCAAACACGAGTTGCATCTCAATAAGTTGTGTCCAAAATGTTCTTTAGTGACATATTCTTTGGAACGCCACCGAAGTTGCGATTGCTCTAACTTCGTGGGCTCCCACTCTTAGAAGATTAAAAGAATCATCTGGACACTTCTTATGAGCTTCCGTGATAACACTTCTAACAAAGAAGGCTAAAGCGTTCTTGGACATTGCTCTCTTGGGGTCTTTCACTGAGCACCAAAGACCTTTTCTGCGAACCCCCCAACTGCTTCTTCCTGTTCAGATAAAATTTTAGAGCTCTAACTGGGCAAAGGGATCTTTCTGCCTCTCTGCCCACCAACTAGAAAGTCCTTTCACTTCGAAGCTCCTGGGCCAGGGATTCGAAGGGTTTTCATTTTTGGCCAGAAAAAGGGACTGAAATGAACAAATTGCGGAGTCTCCTTTGAAGCCAACTCTTGATTCAAGGGCGTACAACTCACTGATTCTTTTTTGCCGTTGCAAGAGAGATCAGAAACAAACACTTTCTAGTGATATTACGGAACGAAGCAGTGTGAAGTGGTTCGAATTCATCTGATGAAAGAAATTTAAGAACCACATCTAAGTTCCAGCTTGGAACCTTAGGTACAAGTGATTTAGATGTTTTCGAATGAACGAATGAGGTCGTGCAAATCCTTATCATTCGTTAGATCTAATCCTCTGTTTCTAAAGACTGCTGAGAGCATACTCCTGTACCCCTTAATAGTTGGTACTGAGAGATGCGACTTTTGTCTAAGAAACAGAAGGAAATCTGCAATTTCGGTCACAGAGGTACTGGAAGAGGACAGCTTCTTCGACCTACACCAGTTTCTGAAAACTTCCCACTTCGATTGGTACCCTCGCCTCGTAGATGATCTGCGGGCTCTAGCAATTGCGTTTGCTGCCTGGCGAGAAAACCCTCTCGCTCTGACAAGTCTTTCGATAGTCGAAAGGCAGTCAGAGCAAGAGCGGGTAGATTTTGATGGTACCTCTCGAAGTGGGGTTGTTTGAGCAGATCTATTCTGTTTGGAAGAGATCTGGGAAGTCCACTGTCCATTCCATCACCTCTGTGAACCAAATTTGAGCTGGCCAATACGGAGCGATCAGAGTCATCTTGGTTCCTTCGGATGCCACGAATTTCTGACTACTTCCCCCAGTATCTTGAACGGGGGAAAAGCGTAAACGTCTATTCCTGACCAGTCCAGGAGAAAGGCGTCTGTTGCATAAGCCCGGGGATCCTCCACCAGGGCACAAAAGTATCTATCCGTTTGGAGAGGAACGTGGCGAAAAGATCTATTTGAGGCTTCCCCCAAAGGAGCCAAAGGCTCTGACAGACTTCTGAGTGGAGTGTCCACTCTGTGGAAGGACCTGGAATCTCCTGCTCAATCTGTCCGCTCTCACATTCCTCTCCCCTTGAACAAACCTTGTTAGGAGAATTACCTTCCTTTGGTTCGCCCAAATCAGTAGATCCCGTGCCAGCTCGTACAGAGCAAAAGAGTGCGTCCCTCCTTGCTTCTTGACATAAGCCAGAGCTTGTCGTATTGTCTGAATTTATCTGCACGACTTTTCCTCTGACTAAGTGTTCGAAGCTCTTAGTGCTAGGTGAATCGCTAAGAGCTCTTTGCAATTTATGTGCATGACACCTGTTCTGCCGACCAGGTGCCTGACACTTCTCTGGTCCCAATGTTGCACCCCAGCCCGCCTCCGAGGCGTCTGAAAACAATGTCAGGCTTGGGTTTCCGTACTTGCAGGACACTCCTTTGTTTTCCTTTAATGGAACCAACCACCACTTCAAATGATGTTTTATCTCTTCCGAGATTGGAAACGTGTCCGAGAGCTGACCTGTCTTCCAACTCCAACTTCTTCTTAGGAGAACTGAAGCGGTCGAAGATGTAATCTTCCTAGGAGAAAGAACTGTTCGAGCGAGGAAAGGGTTCCCAGAAGGCTCAGCCATTCCCTCGCTGAAGTGCGCTCCTTCCCTAGAAAGTTCGATACTGTGGCACAGCCTTTCTTTATTCTCTCTTGAGATGGAAAAACTCGAAAACCCCGCGAATCCATCTGAATCCCCAGTAAACCACGTTCTGGCTGGGGATCATCTGAGACTTCTCGAGGTTCACGATCAATCCCAAAGACTTTGTCAATTCCAGTGTTGTTCGCAGGTCCTCCAAACACTGCTTTTGAGACCTGGCTCTGATGAGCCAGTCGTCCAGGTACAGGGAGACATTTAGCCCTTTCAAATGTAAGTGTCTTGCTACATTTTTCATCACGTCTGTGAAGACTTGAGGAGCCGTGGACAGGCCGAAACACATGGCCCTGAACTGATAATTTCTTCCTTCGAACATAAATCGAAGGTACTTCCTCGACGAATGGTGGATCGGGATGTGGAAGTATGCGTCCTGAAGGTCTAAGGACACCATCCAATCCCCTTGCCGCAGTGCTGCAAGGACTGAGGCAGACGTTTCCATGCTGAACTTCTGTTTGTTCGCACGAATTGTGTTCAGCGACTTACGTCCAGTACCGGTCTCCATCCCCCCGAGGCTTTTGTTACAAGAAACAAGCGATTGTAAAACCCCGGGAGTTGCAATCCAGCACAAGTTCTATGCTCTTTTGTCCCCACATCTGTTCCACCATCTGACGAAGAGTATCCCTCAGAAATAGGGTCCCTGTATCTGGCGGACAATTCCCTCGGAGATGTTGTCAAGGGAGGAATGTCCTTGAATGGGATGCGATACCCCTTCTTGATATCGACATCGTCAAGTGTTGGCTCCTATGTCTTCCCAGGCTTTCGCAAAATAATGTAGTCTGGCTCCTACGGGTGTCTGGAGGACAGAATTTTCTTCCCTTCTTAAAGGAACGGAAAGGAAGGGACCTGCCCCTCTTATCGGTTGACTTCCTTCTGGCGATCGGTCTAGTTGGAAGACCTCCTCGAAAGGGCTGTTTCTGAGCTGGGCGAGCCACTTTCTTTTCCTCACTAGCCACAGCCTATTCTTCCTTGAGGATTGTCTAAGGAGATCCTGGTGGCCTTTTCCGTCAGAGAATGCGCGATGTCCTTCACCAACTGTGAGGGGAAACAGGTTTTTCAGAGAGAGGCGCAAACAATAATGCGGCTCTCTGTGAATGAGAGACGGCCTTCGTGAGAAAGCACTGTGCACCGCCCTTTTCTTTAAAACTCCTGCACCATATAGGGAGCATACCTCAGCCGATCCATCCTGAACAGCCTTATCAATACAGGCGAGGATGCAATTCAGGGTTTCTGGGTCGAGTTGTTCATTTTCTTGAGATTTCTTGGCCAGAACCCCCAAGGGACCAAATCTAAGAAGTTAAAAACTTCTAAAGTATGAAAAAGTCCCTTGATGAGTAGTGATCCGTTTCCGAAAGCCCCCATGTAACCTTCGCTGCATTCAAGGCGTGCCTTCTCGACGAATCCACCAAACTCGAGAAGTCTGACTCAGCTGAAACGGACAGAGATAGTCCCATATCCTCTCCCGTTTCATACCAAAATTCCTTTCCTCCCTGTAAGTTTAGCGGGAGGCATACAAAAGACCGTCCTTCCTAACTCCTTCTTCTTCTTGAACCAGGAGTCAAGAGATTGTAGAGCTCTCC